>NC_041391.1:507080320-507087889 GCF_002162155.2 Triticum dicoccoides
GTACCGCTTTGGGCGTGAGTGCTGAGGCTGACACTGGGCCCCACCAGTCAGGAGAGAGAGAGGGGGATCAAGATCAGAGGAGGGGCGGTGTTTCGTCGGAGCTCACGTCGGCGACAAGGGGGTTTGGGGCTAGGCTAGAGGGATAGATTGGAAGCGGGGCTTGCGGCGCACCTGCCTGTACCCGTGGCTTGGCGAGAGGTAGACGGAGCTGGTCGCAGTCAAGCTCGCAAGCTTCGGTGGCGGACGGGGTTCGCCGGAGAGGAAGAAGACGGTGGCTAGAGGTTGCTCCGAGGGCTTGGCGGGGCCCAGGCGGCTCCAGCAGACCACCAAGGCCCTACCCAACCAGCTGCTTGAGCTCGAGAGGCCCTGGAGAGCAGCAGCTGGCCTGCGGGGATCGCTGGAGTCCTCGGGACGGGGCGATGGCCAGAGGCCTGCCCGACCAAACTGCGGTCATTCTACGTGTTCGTGGTGGTTGTGTGGAGTGGTGCGTGGCTATGAAAGGGGATGGGGTGGCTTTATATAGCCGGAGCAGAGGGGGGGATGTGTCACCGCCGGAGCACTCTGTACACGCGGTGAACGTCGACGAGAGGCTCCAACGTGACGGGACAGGGTGCAGCGTCAATGCCGACACTTGCCCACGCTCGCCGACGAGCACTGGAGGCGGTTTGAGATGGGGACAAGCACACGCGCGCACTGTGCCATTTTGGTCGCGACCTAACCGGTCTTGCTGCGGCGGCTCCGGAGTCGGCGAGTGCCAGGAAGGAGTCATGGGTGATGGTTCGAGGGTTGTGGCACGTTGCGACAGTCGGAGGCGAGCGCTTGCATGCACACGCGTGAAACAGAGCGCAAGGCGCCAGCCAGAGCGTGTCGAGAGGCATCACTACAAAAAATACACTTCTGTGATGATATGTGTTTGTCACAGTAGGTCATGTTTCTTGTCGTGCATGTACATCCATGACAAATTTGTGACAGAATCAAGATAGTCATACCTGTGCAGTCGTAGACGTGCTCCATGACATTACCAAAATTATCATCACGAAAGTGTCCACTTCCATGACGATAAATCGCGGGTCACAGAAGTGCTTTCGTCAAGGGTGACCGACATGTGGTATCCACCGTAATGGAACACCGTTAAGCTATCGGGTCGGGTTTTGGATCCGATAACCCGTTAACAGCCCCGACCAATGGGGATTTTCCATGTGTAAAATCATCATTGGTTGGAGGAAACACGTGTCGGCTCACCGTTGGGATAGATGTCATCCACTCATTGGACAGAAGGCGCCTATGATACGTCGACACGTG
Source organism: Triticum dicoccoides (assembly GCF_002162155.2). NCBI lineage: Eukaryota > Viridiplantae > Streptophyta > Magnoliopsida > Poales > Poaceae > Triticum > Triticum dicoccoides. The sequence continues at coordinate 507,081,623 of NC_041391.1, forward strand.
GCATGTCCCAACAGAGGCCCATTCCTGTGAAAAGGCCAACCCATTTGACTTGGTCAAAAGGTGGCGGGCCGGCCCATGTAAAGCCTGTTAACGGCCTGTTTGCATATAGCCCATTTACAGCCCGCTAACCCAAGGCCCGTTACGCCCTATCCGAATTAGGCCCAGTAGCGTCATCTGGGACACCCAATATGATTCTAGCATGTTTTCACTTTTGGCCCATGTATGGCCCATGACGTCTTTCGGCCCATATGAGGCTGTATGTAACTCTTGGCCTATTAACGGCACGTGGTGAAACTGGCCCGTAATGAACAGTGTATTACTTTACACCCATTAACGACCCGTGGTGAAACTGGCCCATAATGAACAGTGTATCACTTTATACCCATTAAGGGCTCGTTATTCCGTTGGGCCGTTTCTAGCCCATGTTATCTTTCGGCCTTCTCAGAGCCCATTTATTCTTGGGCTCATTTCCAACATTCGTTTACTTACGGCCCGTTACTGTCATTTTCTGCTTATGGGCCAAATTCAGCCCGTGATTATAGTCGGCCCGTTTGTGGTCCGTTAACACGTTGGGCCGTTTTCATAGCGTCATGAAATATGTACGGCCTATTAACGATGGCCCGTTATGGTCGTCCCATGAACTGACGATTTCAACTCTAGCCCGTTTACGGCCATAATGCGGCCTGTTATTGGCCCATGTTTGGCCAATCGATCATACTGCCCGTATAAGGCCCATTGATGATACAGCCCGTAGAAGGCCCATTGTTTCTACGGCCCGTAGAAGGCCCATTGTTTCTACGGCCCATAGAAGGCCCACTGTTTATACGTCCCGTAGAAGGCCCACTGTTTCTACGGCCCGTAGGTCCAGTGTCACTACAGTAAATATTAGCCCATGGTTATTGTGGCCTAGTTTAAAAAAATAGGTTGTTGCAGCCACTAGCAAACCGCGGAAAAAGAACTGCACTGACTACACACAAACAAATAAACAAGACAACAAGGAAATAAATAAGAAAGCAACTTACACTAGGCAATCACGGCTATTACACATATTACATCCACTGGGCATCAAAGTTCGCCACCAGTGCAAATATAGGGAACACAGCAGCATATAAACGCCGCAGCAAAACAAGTCCAGAACTGAAACCACTTCAGAAGAGCTCAAGAAACAATATCCTGGGTACCCATAATGCTAGCAAGATGCTTAGCAAGCTCATTAACTTTCTCTTGTTTGGCGCTTAAGTCCTCCAGCGCCTGCTGTTGCACCAGAAAGTATGCATCTGAATTCTGTAGGGACTTCCTCACTCCTTCGGCTTCCTGCGCATAACATCTGATCGATGTCTTTCAACTTGAAGTTGAGACTCAAGAAGCCGAACTGATTCAGGCAACAAGTTCGAAGAGCTGGTGCCAGCAGTGGTAGCCAGTAACTCGAACACTACATCAAGACAGGACTTTGGGGTTGTCTCAGTATCCTCAATATAGTTTTTATCAGCTTTCTTGGAGACCAACAGGGATGTCTCACTATCTTGAACCTTATCTGCATTACTTCCTTTACCATTGCATAACAGGGTACTCTTCTCCAATATTTATTCTGCGTTCTAAAAGGGAAACAAACAAACACATCTCAGGTTTACAATGTAGTATATGAAACTCATTTTGGTAAACCAGTTCAGTAGTAAGGTGGACAGGATAACAGCATGAAACAAACATATATCTATGTAGTATGGTCACTGTATGGTCTATATCATTCTAGTTTATGTTGCCAAATAAAGATAGATACAGTTCGAATCATATCTATTTAAGACAAAGCGGCATAGACAGAATATAAGTGTGGGATACTACACCGCAATAACAACACTTGTAATGTGCATGGCATGAGAACATAACTGTTTATCCAATTGAAACTGAAATCAACATAGAGCAAGTTACAACAGCAAACAGCCAAACACGTTGAAGAAACAGGTTTAAAACATACCTATTGCACCATTGGAGTTTCAATTGCATCCTTCAAATTTGAAATTGGTTGGTATTAGTAAATACAGTGATGCAAGAGCAAAGTAGTATGAACCATAGCTATGGAACCTGATCTGAGAACAATTCTTCTTCTGCTTTAAGCGTTGACTTCAGGTTCGGAGTGGTGGTCCTCGTGATTTGGGCACTGCAGTTGCCTTACTAACTGCTCGTGTTTGGGTGCTCTGTGGTGGAGACGGTGCTGTGTCAACGGGAACTGGGTGTCTATCTGCTGGGGTTGGGGTTAGAAGGGGTGTAGCTGGTTCTCTGTCCAACTGGGTAGGGGTACAATCTACATGAGTGTGGGTTATGTGTGGTGGGGATGATTCTTGGGCAAGTACAACCGTGGTTCTATCTGCATCGACAGGTAGCACGATCTTTTCTGAAGACCATGTTTTTACTCCCACAGATACTGCCATCACTCCCTCCAATTGAAATGGCTGATAAACAAGAAAAGTAATTGAATGTACAGACATTGTAAGATAGACAGGTGCAATGGATAGTAGGGAAGAAAACAGGGCATGAAATAATTCACATTTATGTTGTCTAAGCAAACAGAATAGCAGGACATAATTTCACATATATGATGGCTAATTAAACAGGATAGCATGACACAATTTCACATGTATGATGGCTAACTAAACAGGATAGAATGACATACTTCAAAATATGATGAGTATGTAAACAGGATGACATGATATAACTATACGATGTGTCTATTAAAGTGGTTGGCATGCCATAAATCACAAACATGCCGTCGATGGAAACATGATGGCATGATATAATTCACGGATAAAATGACATAATTTAGAATATGATGACTATGTAAACAGGATGAGATGATATAACTATAGTATGTCTTTAGAAAATGGGTTGGCATGCCATAATTCAGATACATGCTGTCTATGTAAACATCATGGCATGACATAATTCAAATGTATGATTTATATACTAAGGAAGTGAGCAGAGGGCAATTGCATATATGATGTGTCAACTAAGGAGATGGCATTCAGTATTGTGTATATGATGTAAAAACTAAGCATTGCAATACAACATATGCATTATATGAGTAATATAACCCTGCCAAGTTTGAGCATACACCTCAGGGGGATAATAGGACTGATCATCTGCCTCTGAATCCTCCTCTGAAGAGCTATCTGTAACCAGCAAGATATCTGCTTCAGCAGGTAGCATTGTCTGCTCTGAAGACCTTGTTTTCACTCCAGATTTCTCCATCACCAATTCAAATGGCTGATGCACAGGAAGAGAAGTTGAATATACAAACATTGTCGACAAAAGCAATGAGAAATACAAAAAAAGGATGGCATGATATAATTCACATATATGACGCTTGCCTAAACAACATGGCATTGCATAATTCACATACATAATGCCTTGCAACAAGATAACATTGCATAAATCACATATATAATGTCTTGCAACAAGATGGCATTGCATAATTCACATATATGGTAATTAGACACTAAACAGGTGGCATTCACACAAAGCATGTCTAAACTAAGCAAATGACATAGCAATGCAAGATACCATACGCACAATATGAGTAACATAACCCTGCCAAGTTAGGGCATGCACCTCAGGGGGGAAATATGACTGGTCAGCTGTCTTTGAATCCTCCTCTGAGGAGCTATCGGTAACCAGCAAGACATGCGCTTCGTCAGATAGCATTGTCTGCTCTGAAGACCTTGTTTCCACTCCAGATTTTTCCATGACCGTGCCGAATGGCTGATGCACAAGAAGAGTAATTGACTATACTAAAATTGTTGACAAATTTAACACATAATAAAAAAATGATGGCATGATATAATTCACATATAAGATGACTGGCTAACCAGGGTGGCATTGCAAAATTCACATATATGATGCCTGGATAGACAAGATGGCATTGCATGATTCACATATACGGTAAAGAAACAAAACAGTTGGCATTGACACAAAGCATGTCTAAACTAAGCAGATGACATCTTTAATGTATACAGTAAGCAATGCAAGGCACCATATGCATGATATTACCAACATCAGCATGCCAAGTTAGAGCGAAGACCTCATGGGGTAAATAGGAGTGGTCTTCTCCTTTTGAATCCCCCTCAGAATAGTTATCTTCCTCTTGATTACGATCTGAAATGGGTGGAGGGGGGCTGCCTTTGCACCCAACATGGAACGACGTCTGCATGAAATTTTATTGCCACGCAAGGCTCGTCTCTTTTGCTCTACATGATCAGTTCCATTGTGTACAATAACTGGCATGCATAGGAATAAAACATAGTGAGATTATGTAAGGAGTGCATGCACAAATCCAGAGTGATGGTAGCAAACTGTGGATAGACCCAAAGCCAATGATAGAAGGCAGATAATAGCTTTAGTTAAAAAATACAGATAATGGCTCCTTTAATGTTTGTTTGCACCCAACATGAAACTCATAGTAGACACCGGATATTAACCAGATAGTAGACAGATAGTACTAATTGCTGCCCCAATATGTACCCCACAACCATTTAAAAACTCAAGTTTCAGCATTAGTTTGGACCTGACTCGGAGTCTAATAGGTGAACACGATGATAATGTAGCATGTCATCATATTAAGCGACGCATAACATAAGCAGACACGGAAGAGTGCGACCTCTCTTGCGGACCCGTGTAGTCCTCAAGGTCATCTGCTCAGTTGATGATGGTAATGCAGTTGTCGTGGCTGCCGGCGGCGGGGAAGAAGATCTGAGGCGGCGAAAGATAGTCTGGAGAGCGGATCCCTGCTGTGGTGAACCCTTCCGTCGTTGGAGCGGCTGAGCTGGGGTGGAACACAGCGCCCCAGGAGCAGGACAAACCACACAAGGTTTTCTTTGACACATATCTGTAACAGAAGTAATTGAGTAAGGGCTTGTTTGAATTTCAGGATTCTAACAATGCAGGGATAGGAAATAGAAAGCAATAGGATAGGAATGCACGTGCAAAACAGAGAATTTAAAAACACGGGATTTCTGCCAATCTGGGTGTTTGATTCACAACAATTGGAAGATCACAGGATGCAAAAAAGCATGGTGAGATTAAGTCAAACCACAAGAAAATGTACAGTTATAATGCTATTATGCTGCTATCTCTTAGTCTTGTGCTTGATTAATAGGAATATGAAAAGGAGGAGAAGTGGAAATTAGAATTCTTACGGTTTTTCTTCAAGAGACACTAAAGGAACAAATCCTACAGTTTTCCTTTGCTCCATCCCTTTGCACCAAATTTATGAAAAGTAGTACCATAGGAAACTTTCCAATTCCTATGTTTTTCATTCACTTTTCCTTTCAAGTACTGGCGATTCTAGTAGGCAGGCTTGAGCAAGGAAAATCCTACACTAAAAAAATGTTTTTGTGCTACTTCTATTACTTTGGACCCAGGCCACTGCCATACTAGCTCAACTCCCAGGCCCATCGACAAATGCACAGCTCAAACGCGCAGAGATAAATAATGAATGGCGTTCAAGAGAGTCCATCACGGATAGCTAAGTTGCCCGGTACCTCACTACTTGTCATATAGTAGGATAAAATAATCATATTTCCCGTTACTACGAGTGCTCAGTGGACAATATATATAACATGTAGAGTAAAAAAGAGATGCAACAAGTGTACAACCTCTTTGGCGAAGCCATGTCGATCTCAGCGTGATTGGGTTGGCCGGTGAGGATGCTCCGGCTGACTTTGCTGTCGAAGGAGGGGAAGAAGATCTTCGGAATATGGAGATGGAGCCCGAGGTACTGCTCCGGTGTGATGGAGGGTTTCGTCGTTGGAGCAGCTCCGGTGAGTTGAACGACGCCGAGGGTAAAGCAGGACAAGAGAGACAACGAACAACGTTAACCTGAGTGGAATTCTAATAGCATCTCCAATACATGACATAAAATACATAACCACAAAGTGCTAGATGTAAAATACATCAGCCGCTCATCTCTGAACTTAACTGTCGAAACTAAACTTAACTGTCGAAACTTAACCTAACTGTCAAAACTGAATTTTGCTGTCGAAACTGAATTTTGCTGTCAAAACTGAACGCACTAGCAAGGTGAGGCTACACGTCAGTCGATTTTGTAGCCGTTGGATACGAAATCAAGGGCCTGCGGTTCATCTTCAACCTCCACCACCCTAAGCTGCCAGCCACCACCGGCCAAACAGCAGCCCCCCACCGCCCGCGGTCGGCGGTGCGCCGCCCCGCCCGCCCCGAAAATACTCCCCACCGCCGGTCCGCCGCCGCCCCGGCCAT
>NC_041391.1:507088106-507102977 GCF_002162155.2 Triticum dicoccoides
CGCCCCGCCAACGCGCCGCCACCGCCGGCGACCACCGCCCCCATGCTGAACCCTAAGATAGATAGTGGGGTACCTCTCCGGCGAGCCCCCCTTCCCGCTACGGTTGGTTCTTCCTTCACCCCGGCGAGCCCACCCCTTGGAACTCGACTGACCCAAAAGTCGATTCAGTCGACTGAAGTGTAACCAAATCGGAGCAGCATCGCAAGCAAGAGCAAGAGCGAGAGCAGCAGCGTGAGCAAGAGTAATGGCAAGAGCAGACCAGGAAGGGGACCGAGAGAAAGAGCAGAGCAGCAGCGCGAGTGAGAGCTAAAGCAGCAGCAGCTCCTACTGATGTGGACGTCACCGTCGAGGGAGCGACACCGTGGAGGAAGTGGCCGGCGACGCCGCCGTGGATGGAGCCGCGCCGTGTCGGCTCGGGACCGAGCGTCGGAAGCACCGTGAGATCGAATCAAGAAGAAAATGCGGCGATTAGTGTACAACCTCTTTGGTGGCGCCGATTAGGCCGCAGCTTCATCCGAGGAAATGGTGATGATGGTGCTCTTCCGGTGGTGCAGGTGAAGACGGCGGTGTGGGAATGGAGGTGGCACGAAAGACGAGGGGAACATCGGGGCAGCTCCTTGGAGGTGGAGGACGGGGTGGCTGAACCGGCGGGATGATGAGATCGACGATGGATCCTCATCCGGTACGGTGGATGAGGGACGTCGAGGTATTGCTGTGAACGACGTTGTCGGGGAAGAAGCTCCGGCTGGGTGGCGGACGGAGCAGGGTGTGGGGTTTCGTCGCGGGTTTTCACGGTGTCGGTGTACAAATGGGTGGGCAGATGGGATGGCAGTGGGGAACCATGGCTTAGAGACGCGCTTGTCCGAAATGTGGGGTAAGTTATGAAAGTACCCCCCACCGATTTGAGGCGGTTCTTTCGGTTCAGGGGTACCACGGGCATTTCGCGTCTTGGGATTTCACAGGAGGTGGGAGTTTTTGCGCGCATTGTTATTTCGGAATAGCAAGGCGCGGGTTGAGATGGACGGAGTTGTCGGAGCACAACGAGACAAAGATATATCTTAAATATTTCGAGCTAACAAGGCGTGGGTTGAAGAGGCGTGAGTTTCGCAACACGATAAACAGAGAAGCTAGCTTCAATTTTCGGCATAACAAGGCGTGGCTTGAAATTTCGGAAGAACAAGCTTAACGTGTACCCCCAAAAAAGATAATTTGCACCTCAACACGCACAACACACACACAAACACCATTTAGACTAGAGTAAGGTACACGTGCATTGCACGCATGAGATTTGGCAACCAAATTATGAATAAATACCACATTATAGCATGCAAGCTTTGAGTCATATATGCATGATGTAGATGTTCGTTTAATTCTTATAGTTCATTTCATTCAAAATCATCTAGTTTTTACAAGAAAGCTAATCTATTTTAAGATTCATGGAATTGTTCATTGTAAGACATAAAGTAAAAACAAATAATGGCAAATCATGTAGAAAAACATTTGGGCAATTATGATACGGAAGATTCTAGAACAAATAAGAAGTGCTTGTGTTTTGATGTTTGTGCATTAGTCTTCTAGATTATACATGTGGGGAAATCTGGTGGAATCTAGATGATATCCAACGGCCAATAGTGCTCAAATTTGCCATCTTTGGACCTTCGGATTCGCCTCATCCAACGACCATCTTTCAAAGTTAAAGTTACCCGCTCACAATAAAAAAAATATAATATAACATATATATATATATGGTATAGATATAGATATGTGATGCGAAAGCCGCCCATCATCTCCAATTACATGCACGGATGCGACATGGGCAAATGATGCCTGCCATCGGTATCTCAAATTCAAATCAGTCTGACCTTGTTCAATGTGTATACATTACAACATGCTCGTTTACAAAGCACACCGCGCATATCTCCGTTATATTCATGCATGCATAGGTTTCAAACATCAGGATCTCTTATTCAAATATTTGAATTCAACTTTACATTGATTATGACCTCACCTATTCTTTTACACCCACACAGTAGTCTTCTCTTTATAATTGTACCACTAACTTTCTCTCGTGCATGCATGCACACACACTACCAGTCGGCATTATCAATCGCACGCATGCAATTTTTTCTTCAGGTCGGTCTCCCATGAAGGCACACACCCACACACATCCCCCTCTCCCTCAGATCGGGCATTCCTTATCTCTCACGCGTGCATGCGCAAGGATCGATGCTCCTCTATGTATGTGTGTATATAGCTAGGTCTTTCATAGTTTTGCACAGTGAGGTCTCACCCTCTTTCCCACGTCCACATCGATCAATCTATACCTCTCCCACGTCCACATCGATCAATCTATACCTCTCTATATAGGATTAACATAAATAGCTAATACACCCACATTAATTATATATCCAACGTCCCCCTCTCATCATCCATGCCTTCCGCTTCATCTCTCAGATGTGTGCACAATGGCGAAGACAGGGGGCAGTAAGGGCCCTGCCCCCCCTAACATCACTATATATCGAGGCTAATATGAATGTGATCATTAGATAATTGCTGCTAAAAAGGTTTAATTTCATGAATTCACCCTCCTGGTAAAGGATTAGCAATGCTTGGCCCCCTATCTCATTTATTTTTCATGGCTCTTCCACTGCGTGCAACAGCTCACGTGTTCGCCCCCTCTCTCTAAATATCGATCTTGCACTTGTGCATTCCTTCATAGTCTCCCTCCACTCGGCCCCTCGCACCATCTTCTAGCCCCCCACCAGATTTTGCCACATGTACAATCTAGCAGACTCCATGGTTGAACTTAAGCATAATGCATAAACCTCAAAACAACAGTTGTTCTCTTTTGTTCTAGAATCTTCCGTATCATAACTTCCCAAACTTTTTTTCTAGTTGAATTGCCATTATTTGTTTTTACTTTATGCTTTACAACGCACAATTCCATTAATCGTAAAATATATTAAGGGCTTCTTTGATTCAAAGGATTCTCAAAGGAATTTTGGAGGATTCTAATCATTAGGAATTTTTCCTATCTTGGTTGTTTGATTCGTAGGATTGTAAACCATAGGAATTTTTCCATATGATTCATTTACACTAGATTTCATAGGAAACATCCCATCCACTCAAACCTCTTTGAAAGAATTCTGCGTTTTTTCTATGCACAATCAAACACTCGTACAATCCTGTAGGATTCAATACGACATTCCACTAGAATCCCATGTTTTTCCTATTCACGCGTTCTTAGCTTTTTTATAAAAATTAATTTGATTTTGAATGAGATGAACTATAAGAATTAAATGAAGGGCTACATCACGCATATATGACTAAGAGCTTACATGCTATAGTGTGGTATTTATTCATAATTTGGTTGCAAAATCTGATGCATGCAATGCACGTGTAAATTACTAGTACTTCGAGTATGTGCAAAACACGTAAATTAGAATACCAATGGCACACTATGCAGTGTCTCTCTTACAGTTCATGAAGCCACGTGGCACATGTGGAGGCGTTGTCGTGACCTCCTTGCGTGGATTGATCACAGTGACGTGCTGCTGGTTCCAGAAGAATGTATTCGTCCTCCCTGAGCCATACTGGCGGTACATGCATGAAGCGAAGATGTGCATGCACGCCACGCACGCACTCATTCCCTCGCACGCACACGCGGGTACACGGGCGGACGCAATTTTGTACCAAGATCCACCCCATGTGATAATTTGACGCGTGTAAAGTCGTTCACTTCATTGATGGTCAATTAATACAGCGCATGCAAATTGAGTGGACATGAGGGCGGAAGAAAGACATTATTACTCCACTACGCGCATGCGAGTACTTAAATCGTGGGTTGCTAGTAGTACTTCGATTGGTGTCCTTCGTAATTTGTGCCAATTTTTGACACTAACACAATATTTACGCATTTGAGCAGTGTAGTCTACTTGAAATTTATGTTCCACTAAACTCTTCGGGAGCCGTATCGGGCCTCGAAACCAAAACCATCAATTAATCTTTACCTTGTTCCCATCACATTCGAAAGCCTGCTCACACCTACTAGTACTACGTACCAAACCTGAACGTGGTCCCACTATGCAGGTATTAGTACTACTAGTGCTAGTACTTAGGTTATAAAAAGGGGAACTACCTAACAGAAAATTACTCGACTTTCCTCCTCATAAGTTCTTCTTCTTCGTCCGCCATTGCCATGGCCGGTGAGAAGAGCTCTAGGTCGAGAACTACTCATAACAAGGGAGTGGCAACCAAGGCTGCGAAAAAAAGAGAGGGCTCGCCGCCACGTAGAGACCTCGAAAGATCTCTCACGGGCAGGCGATGGCTCTCAGGAGTGCCCTAGCCGCGGAGGCGAACATGCCAAGCCAGCAGAGCTGGAGTCGTTATCCCTCGACGGCATGCCCGATCAGCTCAATAAGCACCTCAATAAGTAGCCGGAGTTCATCCAAGGCTTGACGGAGTTGCTGAAGGAGAGCCTTGACGACATGCCCGCTGAGCTCAATCAGCAGGGGGAGTTGACCGCCAGCTTGGTGATGCTGCTGAAGAAGAGCACTGCCTCGGAGAAGAAGGCGACCGGCAAAATCCTACGACTTCAGGAGGACAAGGTGAAGCTCTGCCACGAGATCGACCTGTTGAAGGAGAAGAACGCCGGCTGGAAGAAGCTGCATGAGAATAGTAGTAACTCGATGAAGATGTTGCAGGCCCTCGTCATGGAACAGAAGGAGGAGTTGGCGAAGCTCCGCATCGAGCACCCGGCTGCTGTCAAGGTACGTAATGCTGTCGTGGAACAGATGATGAAGGCTCGCGTTGAGAAATCCTGCGTCATGGACAGAATGAAGAAGATGGCGGAGGAGACGCGCAAGGAGATGGAGGTCATGGAGGCGATGAAGAAGCAGTTACGACTCTGCGGCAAATTAGATCATTTGGGGTGATAATCTTGCTTCTTCTTTTGCTGTTGTGTTTCATCTTTTGGTTCGGGTGTTTCGCCGCACGTGTCACGTTCTCTGCGAGGCATGAATAGAACAATGGTTTTTGTTTTTTGAGGGAATGAATAGAACAATGCTAACAATGAGATGACTAGCAAATTAGATCATTTTTATCGCCATATGGCACTGGGCTGCCGTGTTTCGTGCTCGTCTGTCGCAGTACTACTCAAGTGGAAAACTTGAGTATACTGCACGGTTCTTTGCTCCTCCTTGATCAGGTCGTTGGCGCATTTATACGAGCAGTCAAATCACAAGGCCCCACCCTCCAGCAGTAATGAGCCGTCAAATCACAAAGGCCCTCGCCTCTCGTGAAACAGACCAAGCTAGACTACCCCGCCCTCTAGCCTTTTAAAAAATGTATACTTTTGTACAACAGTAGTATCGATGGATTGCGCCATGGAGCAAAACTTGAAATTAAAAAAAAGGTGGTACATATAGAGAGCGCTCGTCGCCGAATTATGTATATAGTACTATTAAAAAGGCTAGTCACAATAATGGTGTCCAGCACAACCTACCCCTCAAATAAAACTAAGCACCCTGGAATTCTTTGACAAAACTAAGCACCCTGAAATTCTTTGACAACTAAACTGCTGGCTATATGATGTTGGCCATATATATTGTACGTATATAATGTAAATAAACGAGTGGTAGTACTATACCAACTAAAAGATGAAATGTAAGAAATACTAGTATGTACTTACTGAAGAGTTAAAGTAACAAGAAGAAACATAACATAGTTCTGCTGGGGGCTCAGCACAACACACCCCTCAAATTACATTAAGCACACCTGAAATTAAACTTTGCAACTATTCCGGTAGACACTGCATTAGAACCGCCATGAGAAACAACACTGCCACCTTACTCAGAGTCCTCGTCCACGTCCTCAACTTTGTCCTCGTCCCTCTTCCTCTTGGCCGATACTTCTTTGCTTGAACCGCCAACTTGGCTGTTGCTCTTCATCCAACCCTTGTAGATATTGAAACAAAGGTAGCCATCCATTGCAGCGTACTGGATGTGGTCTATATCTAGTACATTCCACTGCCATGCATGACGATGAAACATGTATGGAGGTTTCTCCAGTTTACCGTACGAAGGATGAACCATGGCTCCTGCCAGGGTCAGCATTGAAGGCTGACGAGAGGACACCAGCCGATTCTTTTGGAGGTCGAAGGTGTTGCCTACAACGAGGCCTATCCGACGCAGGACTTCTTTGTCATTACCAAAGTCTATAGTAAAGAATTTGACTAGGTTGCTCTCGAGGAAGTCTCTGAAATCCTGGCACTCAACGTCGGCATGGCATATGTGGTAGACCAAGCATAAGTCATGCACGCAAACCTGGATCATGGAGGGCTTCTTCCTCTCTTCGTCCTTTAGATCCTTCTCTCGTCCCACGACTGTGGTGTACTCAACATCTAGCCCGGCGACCCACTCATCATGTGAGTCTTCGAACATGCATCTGAAGCGAGAAAGGCATCCTTTCACCGTCGCGGAAGAACGGGTGGACGTCGAACTCATCGCCGGTGATGGTTTTAACCTTGTACTCACCGCCGATCGAGGAGATTTGGGACGCCATGGATTTGGGAGGAGGTTTAGGATTAGTGGAACTGCCGTAATGTGAATGGACGGGACGACTAGGAGCGAACCGCCGTAGTATTAAAGGACGTGCAGGGACGAGTAGGAGCGAACTGCCAGTGTGCGAACGGAAGGGTAGTGGCTTTCCATTCTCCCATGATACAGGCTTCTGAGAGCCCTTGGATCGGAGATCGAACGGTTGCATGGCGTGATTCTAGACCAATGGGTGAATATCCTATCCTGGAGGGTTATTCTGCAAATTTTCAGCAACATAACATGCGATGTTTGATCTCAGATCCAAAGGCTGCCAGCAGCCCGTATCATGGTCGCGCCTACCACGACCGTCGTGTCGCTCGCGCGGTCGCTCCCTTGGAGATTTAACACGGTGCGTTAGGCTATCTGATGTTGGCATGTCATACATAGTCATGACTTAGTCACTCATACTACAACAAGGTTGGCTATAAGGTTGGCTATAAGTTTATGTTTTTACTCCTCTCTATCTCTTTCTTTGTACTCCCTCCGTCCCATAATATAAGAACGTTTTTGACACTAGTGTAGTGCCAAAAACGTTCTTATATTATGGGACACAGGGAGTACTAGTATTTATTGCATTTGCCAAGGAGTGACCTCTTCCAATGAAATGGTGTTGCTAAGTTTGCTTCATTTAATTAGCTATAGAATCAAAATTGTCTTTCACCTAGGTACACGCGCTTAGCATCGTTTCTTCCTTGGGTCATCAAACTAGTCTCTCTCTTCTTGATTAACTTGCCACATCAGACTTTATACCTATGTGGCAAGCTTAAGCACCTGCAGGAGCAAGTAAGGTGCCCGTCCGTTGCACGAAAAGAGTGAAATGCATTGATCGGGGTGTTGTTTATTTTGACAAAGGATGTGGGGGTCATCTCATGTGCAACCGGGTCGACGTGTCAAGCACGAAATAACAGTGCAGAACAGCAGGGGGGACGCACCCCACTCGTACCGGCCCAGTGTTAGTAATGAGCAATGAGACATCAAATCACATTGCCGCACCTTCCCAGACTAAGCAACCATTATTTCACACTTCGGTTCGACATCATCTCAAACCACGTACTAGTATTGCTTCTGCCTCAAGAGGGGCACGTGCATCACCTTGGTACATCATGACACGTGGGACCGCATGACAGGCCATGCTCCCCCGCCGATCGCTGGGTAAAATCACCTCATTTTTACTACACTTCCTCCGGATCGGTTTACTACATGGCATGCACGTCGTTCTAGGTTGAGAATTTAACTGGCTATATATATATATATGTGTGTGTGATGAACAGTATGCTAGCCTTTTAAAAAATGTATACTTTTGTACAGTAGTACTCCACTATCGATGGATTGCGCCATGGAGCAAAAATTGAAATTTAAAAAAAAGGTGGTACATATAGAGAGCGCTCATCGCCAAATTATGCATATAGTACTATTAAAAAAGCTAGTACGTCCTTAATTGGGGTGCTAAAATCTATTAAAAAATACTAGTACTAGTATGTACATACTGAAGAGCTAAAGTAACGAGAAGAAACACACCCCTCAAATTAAACTAAGCACACCTGAAATTAAACTATGCAACTAATCTGGTAGACACTGCATTAGAAGTTTAGAACCGCCATGAGCAACGACACTGCCACCTTACTCGGAGTCCTCGTCCATGTCCTCGACTTCGTCCTTGTCCCTCTTCCTCTTGGTCGATACTTCTTTGCTTGAACCGCCAACTTGGCTGTTGCTCTTCATCCAACCCTTGTAGATATTGAAACAAAGGTAGCCATCCATTGCAGCGTACTGGATGTGGTCTATATCTATTAAATTCTGCTGCCATGCATGATGATGAAACGTGTAATGAGGTTTCTCCAGTTTGCGGTACGAAGGATGAACCATGGCTCCTGCCAGGGTCAACATTGAGGGCTGACGAGAGGGCACCAGCCAATTCTTCTGGAGGTCGAAGGGGTTGCCTACAACGAGGCCTATCCGACGCAGGACTTCTTTGTCATTCTTAAAGTCTACAGTAATGAATTTGACTGTTTTGTCCTCGAGGAAGTTCTTAAAATCCTAGCACTCAACGTCGGCATGGCATATGTGGTAGACCAAGCGAACGTTATGTACGCAAACCTGGACCATGGCGGGCTTCTTCCTCTCTTCGTCCTTTAGATCCTTCTCTCGTCCCAGGACTGTGGTGTACTCAACATCTAGCCCGGCGACCCACTCATCATGTGAGTTTTCGAACATGCGTCTGAAGCGAGAAAGGCATCCTTTCACCGTCGCGGAAGTACGGGTGTAGATGACGTCGAACTCATCGCCGGTGATGGTTCTAACCTTGTACTCACCGCCGATCGGGGAGATTTGGGATGCCATGGATTTGGGAGGAGGGTTAGGATTAGTGGAACTGTCATAATGTGAATGGACGGGACGACTAGGAGCGAACCGCCATAGTATTAAAGGACGTGCGAGAAAGAGTAGGAGCGAACTGCCAGCGTGCGAATGGCAGGGTAGTGGCTTTCCATTATCCCATGATACGGGCTTCCGAGAGCCCTTGGATCTGAGATCGAACGGTTGCATGGCATGATTCTAGACCTATGGGTGAATGTCCTATCCTGGAGGGTTATTCTTAAAATTTTCAGCAACTTAAGATGCGACCGTTTGATCTCAGATCCAAGGGCTGCCAGCAGCCCGTATCATGGTCGCGCCTACCACGACAGTCGCGTCGCTCGCGTGCTCGCGCCCTTGGAGATTTAACATGGTGCGTTAGGCTATCTGATGTTGGCATGTCATACATAGTCATCACTTAGTCACTCATACTACAACAAGGTTGGCTATAAGTGTATTTTTTACTCCTCTCTATCTCTTTCTTTGTACTCCCACCGTCCCATAATATAAGAACGTTTTCGACACTAGCTAGTGTAGTGTCAAAAACATTCTTATATAATGGGACACAGGGAGTACTTGTATTTATTGCATTTGCAAAGGAGTGACCTCTTCCAATGAAATGGTGTTGCTAAGTTTGCTTCATTTAATTAGCTATAGGCTCAAAATTGTCTTTTCACCTAGGTACACGCGCTTAGCACCGTTTCTTCCTTGGGTCACCAAACTAGTCTCTCTCTTCTTGATTAACTTGTCACATCAGACTTTATGCCTATGTGGCAAGCTTAAGCACATGTAGGAGCAAGTAAGTACAATAGTACTCCTTTCACATAGGTGAGTAAGTCATCTTAGGTTGTGCACCGTGACCAAGGAGGAGGAGAAAACGGGAAACGTTAACGTTTTTTTGCTAATTAATAGTATTGCATGCAATGAACTAACCACTGCATGTCGTGTTTGATAGTCTCAAGTCATTAAAAGCATGCACACCCTTTATCTTTTATTGGTTGATATGTCAAGAAACAAGAAACGAGGTAGAAGTTAATGCACCGCGCCTAAGTGTTTTGGGATTATTTGATTTTCGTAAGATGACTTACACACCTAGACGGAGGGTGCGCTTTACATGGCATTTTTGCATATGTGGAGGAAAGAGAGGCAAGGAAAAAGTGGAGAAGTGGGCTCTCATGCAAGAGCTAGCCTCTACTACTACATGGTGGAGCATTGGGAGAGGCACCTGTATGGAGGTGGTCAGGAATCGGGAGACTCACGCCGGTCGTAGCGCCGCAGTTAAAATGATAATGGCAAGTCAAATCACGGGGCCCCACCTGTCCAGCAGTAACTCGCTGTCAAATCACACAGCCCTACATTTGCAGCAGCCTACTCCCTCATCTTCTCGCGTCTCTGTCGAACCGACTAGGCGGAACTGTCCCGCAGCCTACAGGGCAGGAAAAGCCCCGCCCTCGACTTTTAAATAGTATACAGTATACTAATTTTGTATCCATGGATTGCGCCCGCGCCATGGAGCAAATCGTCTAGAAAACGGCGGTACACATGTACGGGGTATACAGCACGCACATCGCGTTCGCGTCGCACCCCAGACGGTCGGTCGATCTGGCACGCTGCTCTCCAATGGAACGCGCGTCATATTGCGTTCGCACACACATGTGGGACGACAATTGAAAACTCACCATAGGCACACTCCCCGGCCCCGCAAGTCGGGTGACTTAATAGAAGAGGGAGACGAGCGATAGTACTAGAGAAGTGTTGTACTACGTTGGTGCCTGGACGATCCCTGCAAGACACGGAAGATCAGTTCGTCCATGCATGTGACCAGACTCTAGCAGACACGCCTGCATTGGCTATCGTCTACATATCGTGCAGGTTGTGTTGTACATGGCTGTAGTTGTGGTGAGAAATCTAAAAAAAGGTTTCTTGTCATCTCGCAAAATTACGTGTCATGTGCTTCGGATCACTGCGAGGGTTAAACAGCGACAATTGAGTTCGCCTAGTCATTGGGGGCACATGCACGAACAGTGACTACTCGGCTGCCATCTAGGTCAAGCCGGCTATGTTAATTAGGACATCTATTGACGGAACCCTTTTCTACGAGTTTATCTTTAATTTGACCTTTGTTCCTCGTCTAGTTTGTCCGTCGGGATTCATATTGTCTCCTTTGGGCAGTGAGGTTATGATTTCTTGTCACGTGGAATTTTTTCGTGTTATATGTTATAATCCAGTGCTTCAGATCAAAATGACGGCAATTGCGCCTCCGGGCCACGTGCATGAAGACTTCTCGACAGTCATTGACGAGGTCAAGCCGGCTCCGATAGACAAAAGAAAACTAAGTACTACTCCACTATATAGGCAGGAGCCTCCGCGCTTGCTTGCTAGTGTTGCTCTCTTCACACCATCTCGGCCTCTCCAGATCTAAACACGACAATGGTGGCCACACTCTCTCTCTCTCTCTGCTCACCGCTGGTCATAGATCCAGCCAGATCCTCTCCATCGGGGAAGGTGAGAAGGTGCAACGTTCACGCGGTCGTCCTCGGCGACGGCTCTTACCCACTGCTGGGTGCGTCCCAATCAGCCTGCCTTCCCGTTCTCTCCCAAGCACCGCTGGCGAGGGAGGGCCTCCGACCCCTTCTTCCTTGCTGCCGTAGTGTGGGCAGATCCAGCCTCCCGCCACCCACCTAGCGACATCCCGGTGACCATCAGGTATAACTTCCTTCGAAACCGGCCTTGCTCTACTTCCCGAGCTCTTGATGTCACTGCATTTGTAACTTTTACTATTTCTCAGGCCCCCCTCGTAGATAGGATTAATCGGCTGTTCGAAAACCACCTAATTTTTTTACGTTTAAGAGGTAAAACTAGTTCATGCACTCGAATCTAGTACTACTTGGTTCAAACAAGGAAGAAATGGGGTGGGGGGTGGGGGAGGATTTGTTACCTGAATCTAGGACTTGGTCGAAAGAGGAAATAATGGGGCGAAAAGTAGCAGAGACTGGCTATCCAACTGGTCTCTAGGTCTAATAGGGAAATAAAGGGAAATGCAGTACAAACTCAATATAAACCCGATCTATTGGTTGAAAAAGGAAAGAAAGTGGGGACTGGGGGACAAGTCAACAGAGTAAGTCTAGCACTAGATTTGCTAGCCTCACACAGTATAAGGTGGCTATACCGAACAAAAATGGGACCAACCCAGATATCCTGTTCTGATGTTTGTTGCCCTGAGCCACTCTTATGTAATGCCACTGGTAAAATGTAGCAGTCGCACTGTTAAAAGTAAGGACACGTGTCAGGACCCCGACTCAATGCCACATTGATCTAGCATGTAACACCTCATATCACTTTGCGGCCTCACGCACGGTATCCCCACGGGTGTCGCCTTACTTTTGCCCGGGACCGTTTGCGCCTTTTGGCACACGTATATGATGGTGTCGCTAGCATCCATATGATAAAGAGCCCGGGCTGACATGGCTAGTCGTAAACCCAAAGTGGCACTAACTTACAGGGACAGGCATCCATGACCCAGCATCGAACGTGTCGGTCATCAGCGAGTGAATCCAGGCTGTAGCACTGGGCTAACAGGACTCCGGTGAACCGGGCTGTAGCGGGCTAGCAGGACTCCGGTATTCATCGCGTGACATTTCCCCGAAGGGACAGACACAGGATCGAAGAAGGACACATGCCGGCCAACCTAAGTGTTCCGGAGCAGTAGCAAGCTACCAGGGCTCAGTGGAAGCACTAGGAGACATTTCCCGGTAAGAGAGTCTACCAAGGATAAACAACTAGATAGTCAGATCCCACACATAGCAATACACATTACACGTACGCATAACATGCAAGTATGTGCTGTACAACATGGCATCACAGCATAACTCAACAACTCAAATAGATAAAGGCTTAGAAGAGCCATCATAGCATTTATTGCAAACAGGGATCACAAAACCCATCATACAGAGCATACAAGCAACAAGCGGAAGCATTACATGTCTGGGTACAGACATCTACAAATGAAAAAGGCTGAAGAGCCTGACTATCTACAACATCCGATCAAGATCGTAGCTGAGGTACTAGCTACTAGTCGAAGTCCAAGAGAACCCTAGTAAGACCGAAGTCTCCGCTGCAAAAACATAAATAAAGCAACATGAGTACAAAGGTACTCAACAAGACTTACATCAGATCCTATCATACATGCATTTGTATCAAGAGGGTAATGTGGGGTTTACTTGCAGCAAGCCAGCTTTGACTCTGTGGCTATCCTGTTCTACGACTACCAGAAACTCTGGAGGTGAAACAACGTACACGAGTCCACTAATCACCACACAATACACTACTATGGATTCATCCCCGTCTCCCTACGAGAAGGCCATCCATAGCACTCACACATGTCTTGAGCATTTTAGGGTATCCACTTCAAGTTGTCTATGTACCCTGTAAGCATCCAAGAAGTCCATAACCGCGGACCCGGCTATTCGAATAGATCATGTTAACCTTGCAGGGGTGTACTTCTTCACACACGCTCTCGCCACTTACCGCCATGTACACGTCATGTATCTCAGCAACCTTCAAGCGGAAGCCTGGCGAGGGTGTCGGCCACGACCTGACTAACCACACAAGACTCTAGTCCAGGTTTATCGCCTATTCGGGTTCCATCCGCAAGGAGATCCGGCCGGGGTGTCGCTCACGGCCCCAAACGATGTGAGCAGGGTTCCCGAGCCCACCAACCGGGTGCCACTCGGTACACCGTGCCACGTGTGCCTAGTCTGTCCCAAGCCCACCCTGCCGGGTGCCACCTGGTAGAAAAATAGCACTACCTACAAACACCAGAAACTAGTTGCGACTCCTGGACAGAGATCAAGTTGGTTAATAAGCCGAGAGAGTCAATTAAGGATCCCAATGTGTGGTAGTATCGAGTCATTGGACAACATACATAGAACTCAGTACTTAAGGACGGTTCCAGCGAGACAACCCACCATGTACTCCTACATGGCCTCTCACCGCTACCTTTACCAAATCGTGTTCACACACTTAATTCTCAGCATCAGAACATGTCGTAACACTCCAATTCATTCCCAATGAACTAGACCTGACACAACTCTAAGCAATAGCAGGCATAGCATGGTAGGAACACAACAATGGCTTCAATCAACTCCTACACATGCTAGTGGGTTTCAACTATTTACTGTGGCAATGACAGGTCATGCAGAGGAATGGGTTCAACTACCGCAGCACAAAGTAGCAGATGAATCGTTGTTGTCCTAATGCAATAACTGAGAGCAGGAGCGAGAGAGTAGGGTTTTATCGAAATGAACAAGGGGGTTTGCTTGCCTGGTAAATCAACAAGGGAGGCACTGCTCCACAGACAGGTACTCTGTAACGTCTCCGGAGCAGGACCTATCGAGAAGGAACGGTGCCGGCAATCAATACACAATCATATGCAACAATATGATGCATGAACATGGCATGTAGATGTGATGCTGTTTGAGCTAATGTAACTAGTAAACATTTGGTTTGAAGTCCATTTGAACCAAAGGTTCAAATGCATTTCTAAATTAGGTCTCTTATATATGCCATAATGTGTTTTCCCATAATCAGCATGTATAATTTGGTTTGTCATGCATGAAACTAGTACAGATGGAAAGATTGCATTTTTCTGATAATTTTTCATATATAAATTATTTTAATCTGAGCTACGGTTGAATTGATATGAATTTTTGAAGTTTAAAACAATTTCTGGAATTTTCTGATTAAATTTAATTCCAGAAATCATATTATAGCGCCAGCATGACGTCAGCACGATGTCAGCGGTCAACTGGGCTGGTCCGGGTCAAACCTGACGTGTGGGGTCCACACGTCAGTGACAGGGGGTTAAACAGGGGTTAAATTAACTTAATTAAAAGGTTAGGGGGCACCGGGGCCCACATGTCAG
>NC_041391.1:507103356-507121500 GCF_002162155.2 Triticum dicoccoides
TATTATAGCGCCAGCATGACGTCAGCACGATGTCAGCGGTCAACTGGGCTGGTCCGGGTCAAACCTGACGTGTGGGACCCACACGTCAGTGACAGGGGGGTTAACAGGGGTTAATTTAGTTTAATTAAAAGGTTAGGGGGCACCGGGGCCCACTGTCAGTGTCAGGGGGGGGGGGTTAGTTAACGGTGATTAGCACTAAGATAATCACCCGACGGGCCGGGCCCACATGGCAGGGCTCAGGCGACGGGGCTCGCCGTCGGCGACCTCTGGACGCGGCGGAGTCCGCGAAACAGGCCACGGGGGCGGCGTCGGAGAGCACCGGGGCGTAGCCCGGGCTCTCGCGCATCTGGTGGGACAGGTGGGAGGAGCGGGGAAGGCCGGAGCTCGCCGGAGCAAGGCTCGCGGCGGCGGCCGGAGCTCGGCTTCGAGCGGGAACGGGCTGCGGGGCACGGGGAGGCCACCTGAGGGGCTCGGCGGCACCCTCGTGGCACCGGGAGCACGCTAGGGTGCTTAGTTTGGGCGGAGGCGGGCCGAGACGGCGACGGCGACATGGACGGCGGCGAGAGGCTTCGGCCATGGTGGGGAACGGTGCTACGGCGCGCGGGCAGTTAAACGGGGAGGGGGAAGCGGTGGTGGAGCTCACCGCGGTTGCAGCGGCAGTCGAAGTGGGCGCGGGGACGCACTGAAGCGGCCGGAGCGTCGATGGGGATCCATGGCGGCCGGCGATGGAAAAGACGACGGCGGCGGCTCTACGGGGAGTCCGGAGGGGCACGGCTTGATGGGGAGCTTCAGGGCGAGGGGGCGGAGCTCCTGCGCGTGTCGGGGAGGCGAGGGGAGACCGGTGGCCACGGCAACGGCGAGCGGCGCGCTCGGGTGTGCGAGGGGGAGAGAGAACCAGGGGAGGGGGAGGAATGAGAGAGTGGGAGAGAGGTGCGGGGCGTCGTGTGGCGTCGTCCGGTCCATCCAGAGCGACGAGGGGAGGATAGGCAGGCAGGAAGGGAGGAGGTGGCGCGGCGCGGCGGTGCGCGCGCGTCGGGCACGCGCCGTCCCCCTGTCGGGGAGGAAGACGACAGAGGAGGGGGGGCCAGGTGGGCTGGGCCGCCTGCTGGCTGGGCCGGCCTGCCGCGGCTGGGCTGCACAGGGGGGGAGCCCCAGGTAAGCCCCTCCTTCCTTTTATTTTTGTTTTCTAATTTTTCTGACATTTGTTTTGATTTAATAAAATACTAAATCAATTTATTACCTTATGCCAATTTTTGCAGGAGCTAGATATATTATTCCAGAGCTCTTTTATAATTGGCATAATTTTTGGACCATATTTCATATATATAGAAATATATTTCCAATGCAAATATTTATCGAATTAATCCAAATGGCCAAAATAAATATCCATGAGCTCCTAAAAATATTGTTTTGATTTTTATCTCTGTCCAATATTTTTAGAGGGCATCATGAGCATTTTCTTGGACCCTTTTGGAGAAATTTTTATTTGGGTCATTTTCAAAAAATGATTCTGAGGGTTCCACCAATCCTCATTTCAAATTTAAATGAAATTTAAATATGATGCACAAATGGCTAGCTAGACTAAGTCATACCAGACTAGGGATGTGACAACACGTTAAACCAATGTTGTTTTCAATGTAATGCCTCCAGTAATATGAATCAATGGCACTTCTTTACATGTCCTACTAAAATTTCCCATTAAGATAAGTTGGTTCTTTTCATTAGAAATGCAACTGTCCTGGTCCGCCTAGTCTCCCGTGCCCAAAGTAATATCGTATTTAACGGTTGTCATAGTTAATCCTGATGCCCACACGAATATCTAGCAATGCCACTGCTTTAGAAATTGCTACTGTCCTTGTAGGATTGCCATTCAGATAAGGAACATGCTTCTTTTCATTTGATGCATCTTTCATCACTTGTTACTTGTTAGTCACCCTCCTTTCCACCTTTTTTGTGCAAATAGAGATATACATTTCACGCTCGATCTTAGTTGAACTGCACAAATGATATCCAAATTATAGTTGAGCATTCCAGGAGCTTCACAACCAACCTTGATGTTGCTCAATTTTATTGCAACTAATGAAGAAGAAGCTCTGTGGGTTTCGTTTTCTGATGGAAATGGAACCGGGGCTGGAGCCCTTTTCTTAAAAAAAATTTGAAGAAGAAGATGCTAGCTCATAGGACATTGCTTCATTTTAGGTGAACTGCACCAAAAGGTCCCATGAATTGAATCATCCATGTTGGTGACTGAAAGAGCCAGCTTCAGCATCCCAGTCTAAGCACCCCTGGCCTCCATCCTTGCGACGCACGGTACACCTCGTTTACCACCTGCTCGACCCTAGTGTCACTGATAAAATGAAGTAATAATACATTTAAAATAGAGCGAGTGTCATCTCTATCATTTCATTTCCAATGTAGATAAAGAAAGTGCTTCTCTTTGTTAAAGTATGTTTCATCAACTAGTCCCATTGTTAATGTTTAAGCGTTTCTGCAAACTGGGGTGCTTAATTTTAGTTGATATGTACAAAAATAGAGATTTGAATGTCTCAAGGCGCCTCCTTGTACTAGTGTTGTACACTGATGTTCATCACTGGCAGAAGGTGTATCTGGGAGACTTGGGACGATGTCCAGTATGAGGCATACCATATGAGGCGTCGCAGGGCCCATCTCGCCCTCGCAGCATGGCATACTATGATACTATCACAATATTTTCTTCTGTTTATTTTGTGTGTTTCATCAACTAGTGTCACTATAATGTAATCACGCTTTTTCATTATCTGTGCAAATAGGGTTATTCAGCTGCATTTTGGTGGAACTGCACAAATGTACGTATGGAACTGGCATATATGCAGAGTGCGAGGTGTGCCAAGTAAAAATTACCGACACCAACCATGTTGCATGCACGCATTGGCATCCACCACAACCAGTGGGATGTGTGGCGCTCTCTGTGGACAGATCTTTCTCGGCAGCAAATCCTCTAACCAAATACTAGTAGCTTATATTGGCAGTTTTCTAGGGAGTACTCTTTTCTAAAAGAAGCACCAATCTATTTTTCTTTATTTGTACATTGTGCCACAACTTTAACCCAAAGGTCCAGAGCTATTTTAGGGTGATTGGCGTAGTACTCAGAGACTGATTGTAAGCATGATTTTCATTAGCTCTCACACTGATTGTAAGCATGAGCAGGTGGAAGATTAGGTTAGTGCGAAGCTTACCTTAAACCCTAGCGCCACCGTTGAAATGAGCCGAGCGTCGAGGGAACCATGGAGAATGTCGGGGAAGCGACGTCGCGCCATCCGGCCTCCGCTTGCGGTGGGAGAACGAATACTCCTATGGATCCGGCTGGCTCTGCACCCTCACGAACGGCACACCATACTCGATCGATTCGTTATCCTCTGGGTGCTCGACCTTTGACCTATACGCCCACCACCTCCGCCTAACTGTCGCCTCTGGCGAATCTGTCTGCTCCATCGCCCATAGGAGATACTCGATGAACTCGGAGGACTGAGACGTGACTGCCAACAAGGAGTACATGTACATCACCGCCCTCATCGCCGCCGTCTTGCTCTTTCGCATACATTGCCATATGGCCCACACCGTGCTTGAAATCTCCCACTCATTGTCAAACCAACTAAGGATCTCCTTCAACCTGGCTAACTTTGCCTGGTCGCCGCCGGCGATCTGCCTGATTCGCTGCTGCATCCTCTCCATAGATGTCGTTCTGAGTGGTCCGGTGCTAGCTTTGGAAGATGGGAGGAGAGACGGTGGTCTTGCAATAGTGAAGACGGAGAGGAGAGGAGGTGGTTTTGGAATGGAGATGATGGAGAGGAGAGGAGGTGGTTTTGCAATGGAGAGAAGATCAGAAGAGGGAGAGGCGATACGGTGGTTTTGGAATGGAGATGATGGAGAGGAGAGGAGGTGGTTTTGGAATGGAGATGACGGAGAGGAGAGGATGTGGTTTTGCAATGGAGAAGATCAGAAGAGGGAGAGGCGAGATGGTGGTTTTGGAATGGAGATGATGGAGAGGAGAGGAGGTGGTTTCGGAATGGAGATGATGGAGAGGAGAGGAGGTGGTTTTGCAATGGAGAAGATCAGAAGAGGGAGAGGCGAGACGGTGGTTTTGGAATGGAGATGATGGAGAGGAGAGGAGGTGGTTTTGAAGTGGAGAAGAGGGAGAGGAGCGTCCGACAGCGATTTAGGATTGGGCGAGAGGGCCGGCGCGCTATGACTGGATCAAAATCAAAATCAATTTACCCTTCAATTAAGAAAGCGACCCCACATTAACTAGTCTCCCTTTTATTTTGGGTCATAATTGACCATGATTTTTGCACATAAAATATATGTTATACATTGCAAAAATAATATAATTTGAAAGTACATTCAGATACGAACCAAACGATACAATTTTTGGTGACATGCATTTACATTTTGCTTGTCACATACAGTACGTGGTCAAACTTTGACCCAAAATACGCAAAACAACAAAAAATACTTCCAAGACCAGCGCCGCTCTTCCGCTCTTCTCCTGTTCCAATCTAAATACACTGTCGTTCCTCTCCTGTTCCAATCTAAATCCAGCGCCGCTCCTCTCCTATTCCATTTCAAAACCACCGCCCCTCCTCTCCTATTCCAGTCCAAAACCAGCGTCGCTCCTCTCCCGTTCTAATCCAAAACCAGCGTCGCTCCTCTCCTCTTCCATTCGAAAACCACCGCCGGCGAGTGAAGGTGTTGTGGAGAAGTAGATCGATGGAGGAGTACAACTGATACGTGAGGATCGCATACGGCGACCCTGTGAAGCTAGCTAGGATGTTGGAGATACAGTCTTGGTTTGACAACAAGGACCAACTAGCGGTGACGACGACATCCATGGCCAAATATCTGCAACAGAGCAAAAAGGCAGTGATACTCCCGGAGGGAGTCGCACCGGAGTACATAGAGTTGCTCCTCTGGGCCATGGAGCAAACAGATTCACCGAATCTGATCATGAGGGAGCGGTGGTGGGAGTATCGATCCCAGATGGAGCATCCACCAGAGATTGAAGGATCGAGCATCTACAGGGTGCCGTTTGTGAGGGTGTCCTGCCAGAGCGAGCCGGTGGAGTCTTCGTCGACCGAACCCAACTGCAAGAGGAGAAAAGCAGTTGGCCTGACGACGCTTCCCCGCCATCGTCTCTGAGGGAGTCCTGGATTAGGGGGTGTCCGGATAGCCGGACTACCATCATCAGCCGAACTATCATCGGCCGGACTATCATCATCGACCGGACTCCAAGACTATGAAGATACAAGATTGAAGACTTCGTCCCGTGTCCGGATGGGGACTTTCCTTGGCGTGGAAGGCAAGCTTGGCGATACGGATATGTAGATCTCCTACCATTGTAACCGACTCTATGTAACCCTAGCCCTCTTCGTTGTCTATATAAACCGGATGGCTCTAGTCCGTAGAACAACAACAACCATTACAATCATACCATAGGCTAGCTTCTAGGGTTTAGCCTCCTTGATCTCGTGGTAGATCCACTCTTGTAAACATCCACAATATCAATATCAATCAAGCAGGACGTAGGGTTTTACCTCCATCAAGAGGGCCCGAACCTGGGTAAAACATTGTGTCCCTCGTCTCCTGTTACCATCCGCCTAGACGCACAGTTCGGGACCCCCTACCCGAGATCCGCCGGTTTTGACACCGACATTGGTGCTTTCATTGAGAGTTCCTCTGTGTCGTCACTGATAGGCTTGATGGCCTCTTCAATCGACAATGACGCAGTCCCGGGTGAGACTTTTCTCCCCGGACAGATCTTCGTATTCGGCGGCTTCACACTGCGGGCCAATTCACTTGGCCATCTGGAGCAGATCGAAAGCTACGCCCCTGGCCGTCAGGTCAGGTTTGGAAGCCTAAACTTCACTGCCGATATCCGCGGGGACTTGATCTTCGATGAATTTGAGCCACAGCCGAGCGTGCCACGCTGTCACGATGGGCACGACCTAACTCTGCCGCCGGGCAGCACCTTGGAGGCCGCACACGAATCCGCTCTGGCCCATAGTCCGGAGCCGATCGCACAGATCGAGGACGGATGGCTGGACACCGCCTCGCGAGCTGCAACTTCTACGGCAATGGAGCCGAACACTTATCTTGTCCCGCATAAAGCTCGTGACTCCGAGGTGCCGGACTCCTTGCCGGACTCCGAACCTCCTGCGCCCTTGCCAGTCGAATCCGATTGGGCGCCGATCATGGAGTTCACCGCTGCGGACATCTTTCAACACTCACCCTTCGGCGACATCTTAAATTCGCTGAAGCACCTCTCGCTATCCGGAGAGCCCTGGCCGGACTACGGCCAGGATGGTTGCGACGCGGACGACGAGAAATTCGGACCCCACCCACCACCCACTACGTAGCCACCGTCGACGATCTAACCGACGTACTCGACTACGACTCCGAAGACATCGACGGTATGGACGACGATGCAGGAGACTATCAAGAGCCAGCGCCTACAGGACACTGGAAAACCACCTCGTCATACGACATATACATGGTGGACGCCCCAAAAGATGGGGACGGCGAAGAAGCAGCGGAGGCAGATTCCTTAAAGAAACAACCCAAGCGCCGACGTCAGCGGCGCCGCTCTAAATCCCGCCACAGCAAGAATGGAGATTCCGGCACAGGAGATAATAACACCCCAGAAAGTGCCGAAGACAACCCTCTCCAGCACGATCCAGCGCAGGAGGAGGCAGAAGCAAGCCCTCACGAGAGGGCGACAAACGAAGAGGTCGAGGATGATAATTACATACATCCCTCCAGAGACGAGGCAAGCCTCAACGACGACGAATTCGTCGTGCCTGAGGATCCCGTCGAACAAGAGCGTTTCATACGCAGGCTAATGGCCACAACAAATAGTCTAAAGAAAAAGCAGCAACAGCTTCAAGCTGATCAAGACCTACCGGCCGACAGATGGACCGAGGTCCTCGCGGCCGAGGAGTATGAACTCGAACGCCCCTCCAAAAGTTACCCAAAACGCAAGTTGCTCCCCCGACTAGAGGAGGAAGCGTACAAACCTGCATCACCAGCGCACAATACGGCAGACCGACCACCTCGTGGCCGCGACAGAGAGGCGTGCAAGCCCTCCACCAAAACCGTACCCCGGCATCGCTCCAAAAGCATGAAGCCACGAGGGAATGCGCCGGACTTGCGAGATATATTGGAGGACAAGGCAAGACAATCCAGATCTACCTATGGATCACGTGGGCACACCAAGACCCATGACGAATACCGTCGCGCCGGATACAACTACTCCGACCGGGCCGAACACAGCAGACAACGCTCTCTTGAGCTGCGTCGCGATATTGCTCAATACAGAGGCGCCGCACACCCACTATGCTTCACTGACGAAGTAATGGATCATCAAATCCCTAAACGGTTTAAACCCATTAATATCGAATCCTACGATGGCACAACAGACCCCGCGGTTTGGATTGAGGATTATCTCCTCCATATACATATGGCCCGCGGCGACGATCTTCACGCCATCAAATATCTCCCGCTCAAGCTTAAAGGACCAGCTCGGCATTGGCTTAACAGCCTGCCAGCAGAGTCAATTGGATGCTGGGAAGACCTGGAAGCCGCATTCCTCGACAACTTCCAGGACACGTATGTGCGACCACCAGACGCAGATGACCTAAGCCACATAATCCAGCAGCTAGACGAATCGGCCAGGAAATTCTGGACACGGTTCTTAACAAAGAAAAATCAAATCGTCGACTGTCCGGATGCAGAGGCCCTCGCTGCCTTCAAACATAACATCCGCGACGAGTGGCTGGCCCAGCACCTAGGACAGGAAAAGCCGAAATCCATGGCAGCCCTCACATCACTCATGACCCGCTTCTGTGCGGGAGAGGATAGCTGGCTAACTCGCAGCAACAACCTCAGCAAAAACGCTGGCAGTCTGGATACCAAGGACCGCAATGGCAGGTCGCGTCAAAACAAAAACAAACGCCGCATTAACGGCGACAGAAATTAGGATACGGCAGTCAACGCCGGATTCCGAGGCTCCAAGCCCGGTCAACGGAAGAAGCCATTCAAAAGAACCACTCCGGGCCCGTCCCAATTGGACCGAATACTCGACCGCTCCTGTCAAATACATGGAACCCCTGAAAAGCCAGCTAACCACACCAACAGAGATTGTTGGGTATTCAAGCAGGCAGGCAAATTAATCGCCGAATACAATGACAAGGGGCTACACAACAATGACGAGGAAGAGACCCGGCCGCCGAACAACAGAGGACAAAAGGGATTCCCACCTCAAGTTCGGACGGTAAACATGATATACGCAACGCATATCCCCAAGAAGGAGCGGAAGCGTGCACTAAGGGACGTATACGCGATGGAGCCAGTCGCCCCAAAATTCAACCCATGGTCCTCTTGCCCGATCACTTTCGATTGAAGAGACCATCCGACTAGTATCCGCCATGGCGGATTCGCCGCATTGGTTTTAGACCCAATCATCGATGGATTTCACCTCACGAGAGTCCTGATGGACGGCGGCAGTAGCCTGAACCTGCTTTATCAGGATACAGTGCGCAAGATGGGCATAGACCCTTCAAGGATTAAACCTACAAAGACAACCTTCAAAGGCGTCATACCAGGTGTCGAGGCCAGTTGTACAGACTCAGTCACACTGGAAGTGGTCTTCGGATCCCCGGATAATTTCCGAAGCGAGGAGTTAATCTTCGATATAGTCCCGTTCCACAGTGGCTATCACGCTCTGCTCGGACGAACCGCATTCGCAAAATTCAACGCGGTGCCGCATTATGCATACCTTAAGATCAAGATGCCAGGCCCTCGCGGAGTCATCACGGTCAATGGAGACACGAAACGCTCCCTCCGAACGGAGGAACATACAGCGGCTCTCGTGGCAGAAGTACAGAGCAGTCTTTTAAGGCAATTTTCGAGTCCGGCCGTTAAACGGCCGGACACGGCCAAACGCGCCCGGAGCAACATCAACCAAGACCACCTGGCACTTTCCAAGCACGCGTAGCAATGCGGCCCCAACCCCAGCCCTCGCACAATTGCAAGACAAACTCTCCGCGTACATAATTACGCCCTAGAGATACCATGGGTCTAGGGGAAGGGGCACGACCACAACAAACCCAGAGTGCGGTTCGACCACACCAGGGGCTCCCAAGTGTGTCGCTCTTTTTATCTTTTATTTTTCTCCTTTTTTTACAGGACTCCGTCCGGCGGTGAACCTGCCGAACTCATGATACAACATCCAGGGAGAGACAAAGGCCGCGACGAACACTCAGGTGGTCTCCATTATGAGCATTAAATTTGTTAAATACACCATTCCGCGGCCTACCCCTGGAGGGAGATGCCTTTAATTCGTCCAATCCCTTGCCTTCCGCACTATTTGTATCATTTCGCACTCATAGCAGACCTTCTTGAATAAAATGCAGCATTTTTTGCCCATAATTGCATTACTTTCTATATATATATATGTTCATTTACGACATGTTGCATCCGTATATTTTGGTATGGCCGAATACACCAGGGGCTTATGTTCCCCGCATTATGGTGTGATAAAGTCCGAACACTTTCACAAGTGCGGCACCCCGAACTTATAGCATTATATGAATCGGCTCCGAATCATGTCTTGGGTCAATAGTTGGGTTTGCCCGGCTCCCATGTTTGGCACCTTACGTTTCCGTTCTATCGGCTAAGGTAGCACTGGGAGAACCACTGCGATTGCGCCCCGGTTGAGCCGGGTTAACGCCTCAGTGGAGAAAGCTAAAACTGGCTGTCATGATAAGGCGAGAGACTGGTCGCTGTTCGAGAGGTCCTTTTGGGTCCTTAAAGGCCTACGCCGCTTCGAGTGAAGTTCCGGATAATGTCCGACGAAGGCGTGGATAGCGCCCCTAATTCGGTCTTCCGAATACTAGGGGATTCGCCGAAATTTAAAATTATAGAATTCTATGGCTAAGTGAGAGTGTTCAAGCACTATAAGTCCGGTTGCCTTGTTCGTTGTGTTGAGCGCCTCCCTAGATGGACCCAAAAATGGAAACAAGAGTGCTCAAGTTTATCCTGAACACCCCAGCACTCGTGGCATGGGGGCTGAAGCCGACGACTTGCCATCTCTCAGATTTAATAAACGGCTGCACAGAAGGTAATATTTTAAATTAACAAGCGTTGCTTAGCGCATATGAACAAAGTTTTCAGCGCACAGGATAACACATTGCGAATTTACTCAATAATTACATCCCTAGGGCACTCATCCGTAATCTTGCGGGCACCCTTCAGGACAGTCTTATAGTACATTTCGGGCATACGATATTCCTTGCCCGCTGGTGGCGCGTCAGTGATTAGCTTCTCCGCATCCAGCTTGCCCCAATGCACCTTTGCGTGGGCAAGGGCCCGACGAGCACCTTCAATACAGGCGGAGCGCTTGATAACCTCCACCCAGGGGCACGCATCCACCAACCGTCGCACGAGGCCGAAATAGCTCCCAGGCATGGCCTCTCCAAGCCACAGCCGGACTATGAGGCCCTTCATGACCTGCTCGGCCGCCTTGTGGAGCTCGACCAGCTACTTCAGCTGGTCGCTAGGGGGCATCGGATGGCCGGCCTCAGCATACTGAGACCAGAAGACCTTCTCCGTTGAGCTCCCCTCCTCGGCTCGGTAGAATGCGGCGGCATCAGACACGCTGCGAGGCAGATCTGCAAACGCCCCTGGAGAGCTCCGAATTCGGGTAAGTAACACGTAATTTACATTCACATGCTTGCTTTGCATGAAAAATGCCTTACCCGCCGCTATCTTCCTCACCAACTCAATCTCCTGAAGGGACTTATGGGCATCGGCCTTGGCAGTTTTGGCACTTTCGAGAGCCGAGGCAAGCTCGGACTCTCGAGTCTTTGAGTCACGCTCCAAACTGTCATGCTTTTCCATGAAAGCCTGGAGCTCTTGCTGAACCACCGCCACCCGCGCCTCCTGCTTTTCTCGCTCTACCCGTTCCGCGGCCGCATTGCGTTCGGCTGCAGACACGGCCTCCTTCAGGGTCGCCACCTTGTTCGTGGCCCCTGTCGTACCCATGTTATCCTTGTTATTTTTTGCAACCTAAATCCTTTTCTGTAAGGTACAAGTACAAAGTGGTGTTACTCACCTTCTTTGTCCTGGAGCTACTTCTTGGCGCGGCCGAGCTCTTGCTCGGACCGCTCGAGCTCCTGCTTCAAAGCACCGACCTCCGCAGTCAGTGCGGCAGAGGTCAGCAGCGCAGCCTGCAACCCATATTGACATAATTTTTTAGCAACCCTGTGTATATCTTCTTTTTTTCAGATCCTCAGTCTGGCTTTTCTTTCCGAACACCGAACCGAGCATCAGCGGCTACTGTCTATGTGGTATTACATTGCATATTTTTAAACTTCTTACCTCAAAGCCTAATAGAAGGCTACTGCAGGCTTCGGTCAGCCCGCTCTTGGCGAGCTGTACCTTCTGAATCACCGCACTCATAATAGTGCGGTGTTCTTCCTCGATGGAAGCGCTCTGGAGCGCCTCCAACAAATTGTCCGGCGCCTCCGGTTGGACGGAAGCCGCCGGCGTCACGGTCTTGCCCTTCTTGCGAAGGGGCCGCCGGCCGGACTCCGGAACCACTGCGGGTTCTGATATGGAGTCCGACGCAAAGTCCGGGAGGCCGCCTTGTGGCGCCTCTGGAGCCTCCCCCTGATGGATCCCTTCTTGGGATCCCACCTCGGCGTCCTCGGTGTCGCGAGGGGTGGAGGCGGTCGGGATGGAGTCTACATCCGACGGAGCCAATGACCCGCTCGATGAAGCGGGGAGATCATCATTGGCCGGACTACAGGCAGCATGCGGCATCAGAATGACACTATGTGACACAGAAAAAGAAATTATAAATCATTCAGGAATCCGGATACTTACGATCTCGCCGGAGGCCTGGCCCTTGAAGGCCATTCTTCCTCGCCAACGTTGATGTTGGCGGAGCTGTCCGGGGGAATAGTCCTTCCCCTCTTGGACCCTTCGGCCTCCCCTGTTGGGGAAGCCTTCCTTTTCCTCTCTCCCTCCTCTGGGAGAGAGTCCTCTTTCTCCTCCTCGTTTTCGGGGGAGGAGTCCGCCCCGGAGTCGTCGGACACCTGAAAACGGGAACTCTTTCGAGCACCCGTGGCCTCCTTCTTGGCCTTCTTCTCCGGCACCACGTGCGGTGCCGGAACCAGCAGCCTCGCTAGATGGGCGTCTACTGGGTTTTCTGGCATGGGAGTCGGGCAGATAATCTGCTCCGCCTTCCTCATCCAGTCCTGTCAAAGGAAAAGGGGAAATTATGACCCGCATAGAGTCAAACTATGAAAAGCAAGTGTCCCGTAAAGGGGTAGAATCACTTACCTCGTCGGCTTGGCGCTGCGAGTGAAATCCACGATCTTCAGTCGCGGATGCGGGGGCTTCGGCGCCGTTAAACAGCACCCTCCAGGCGCCTTCGTACGTCGTGTCGAAGAGCCTGCTCAGCGCCTGGTGCTGTTCCGGATTGAACTCCCACAGATTGAATGCCCGCTCTTGGCATGGGAGAATCCGGCGGACGAGCATGACTTGGACCACATTAACCAGCCTGAGCTTCTTCACCAGCTTCTGGATATAGGCTTGGAGTCCCGTCAGCTCCTCCGAACTACCCCACAGCAAGCCCTTCTCTTTCCAGGAGGTGAGCTGCGTGGGGATACCAGATCTGAACTCGGGGGCTGCCGCCCACTTAGCGTCGCGTGGCTCGGTGATATAGAACCACCCCGATTGCCACCCCTTGACAGATTCCAGGAAGGCCCCTTCGAACGAAAGGACATTGGGCATCTTGCCCAACATGGCGCCTCCGCACTCCGCTTGAGTGCCTTTCACTACCTTCGGCCTGACATTGAAGGTCTTGAGCCACAAGCCGAAGCGGGGCCGGATGCAGAGGAAGGCCTCGCACACGACGATGAACGCCGAGATGTTGAGGATGAAGTTCGGCGACAGATCATGGAAATCCAGGCCGTAGTAGAACATGAGCCCCCGGACAAAGGGGTGAAGTGGAAAACCCAGTCCGCGGAGGAAGTGGGAAAGAAAAATGACCCTCTCATGGGGCCTGGGGGCGGCGATGAGCTGCCCCTCGTCGGGCAGCCGGTGCGCGATGTCGCCGGACAGGTAGCCGGCGCTGCGCAGTCTTTCGATGTGCTCATCCATAACGGAGGAGGTCATCCACATGCCTCCCGCTCCGGACATAACTGGGGAAGGTTGAGACGAGATGTGCGGGCTTGGGCGCTGGAGCTCGAGTGCGCGGAGATGGATAAGCAAAGGAGGAAGAAGGCGTAGGTGAAAAGGTGAATCCTTATCCCTTATATGAGCGGGCGAAGTCTACGCGTCCCCCACCGGCCTGGTAAAACTCGCTTATCCCCCAAGCGTCACCATCAATGGCGCGGTTGGGTTACCCACGTCCGTATTGATCAGAATCCCGGATTAAGGGGGAACACGATCTCTGCTTCGACAAGACGTGCCAAGGAAACCGCTTCGCTAAATGCGCTCAGGCGGTAGAGTAAAAAATGATTCAAGTAATGGCTTGGTAGTGGTGTGACGTCATGCCGCAAAAAACATCAGCAGATTGAACTTGTGTATATATTATTCTCTCTACGGTGGAATGTGGAATTTATTTTGCAGAGCCGGACACTATCCTGGTGTTCACCATCTTCTATCATTCGGAGGAGGAACCCGCCTTGCAATGCCAAGCAATATACGCGCCGGACTTATCGTCATTGAATCCTGGTTCAGGGGCTACTGAGGGAGTCCTGGATTAGGGGGTGTCCGGATAGCCGGACTACCATCATCAGCCGAACTATCATCGGCCGGACTATCATCATCGACCGGACTCCAAGACTATGAAGATACAAGATTGAAGACTTCATCCCGTGTCCGGATGGGACATTCCTTGGCGTGGAAGGCAAGCTTGGCGATAGGATATGTAGATCTCCTACCATTGTAACCGACTCTATGTAACCCTAGCCCTCTCCGGTGTCTATATAAACCGGATAGCTCTAGTCCGTAGAACAACAACAACCATTACAATCATACCATAGGCTAGCTTCTAGGGTTTAGCCTCCTTGATCTCATGGTAGATCCACTCTTGTAAACATCCACAATATCAATATCAATCAAGCAGGACGTAGGGTTTTACCTCCATCAAGAGGGTCCGAACCTGGGTAAAACATTGTGTCCCTCGTCTCCTGTTACCATCCGCCTAGACGCACAATTCGGGACCCCCTACCTGAGATCCGCCAGTTTGGACACCGACAGTCTCCCTCGCCGTTCACATCGTCTCACGGGGCGGCTGTGTGCCGCCGAGGAATAGGAGGGGACTGCCCCCCAGCCCAATAGTCCGGCAGGTTGTGAATTGTCAGGAGGAGCATAGGGTTGTCAGTATTTGCAGGTTGTGAATTGTGTTTTGTGTTGTGTATTTTGAGAGTACTTTCAGATATGAATGCCTTTTGAATTTTAGATTTGTAGTATTGAGCATATGAAGGATTTTATGAATTCTAGAGATCTATTTTTAGCACTTAAGAAATGTAGTTTTATAGGAGTATAAAAGTGTAGACGAGAAGAAACTGCAAGTTTCAGTTTCAGATAAGAAACTGCAAGTTCAGTTTCAGTTAAGAAACTGCAACTTTCAGAGGCAGAGCATTTATATTAACACGACCTTTTCAAACAGGGTTACATCATGTTGGAAGTTTTATTCGTGGTCGAAAATGGAACTACCAGCCAGTTAACATCATGCTGATCAACGTTCATGCATAGCACATCTTCATATGATGCACAATCAAAATTCCGACACAATGTTGAGTGTGCGAAACAAAGAGAAAACGAGGGACAGAATTTTGGCAACTGTTGGACGTGGTTTTGGGCTGCCCCGTCTAGGCTTTCATTTTTAACATGCGCAGCCCACGACCTCGGATGGGAGGGCCTGTTTGTATTTTCCTAGGGCTGTCATGTATCGACCGGCCTATGGACCTCCTGTCCGAGGTTTTATTTCTGACAGCCCAATTTATGTATTTTTTTGAAGAAAACGCAGCGGTCTGTTCTATTTTTATATATAAGAATAGGAACGACAAGTACAACTTATGTTTCCCTTTTAACTATATTATACATATTTAAATTATTTTATATGTTATTATATATTATTTTTATTGTCATCATATATTTAACAGATACTTACATATGTAAGAAAACAATATCCCACATCTTATTAACTTATAAAAATAATTTCTTAAAAAATAAAATCCTGGATTGTTTTGGCACGAAAATCCTAGTGATTACGTACAAAAGCTTGGTAAGATTTAAGGACGAATGTAATAATATCACTTATTATTTAAATATATTTATAACAAAATGATCAGCCCTTTTTTATTTTTTGATAACATTGCTGGCCCAACCCAACATTATAATTAGAATCTGCCCAGCAAAATCGTGTATCTAGATAAAGTTTAAATGGCCTGTAATTTTTTAGGAAATAAAATAAATGGGCCGCATGAAAGCTACATTAATTGTTCACCCAGCCCTGCTAATGGTTGTAATTCAAAAAAAAGATCAAATTGACTGTAAATTCTACCGCGCAAAAAAAAGACTATAAGTTCTAAAAAAATGGGTTGAATATGTGCCACATTTTTGGAGGCTGAAATGTGGGCCAATAGGTCGAAGCCAACGCAAGTCGTTGTAAATTTACATCCAACGGCCGACATCCATCTTCAATCTCTCGTCTTCTTCCTCCAGCGCCGCAGGGACCACCTCCCGCCTCCTGCTGCTAGCAGCTCTGCTTAGCACGCTTCGCTATGAAGCGCTACTCCACCGTTGGCCAGGCCATCCCTCCAACTCTCCACACCTCCTGTTCTTCTCCACCGACTTCCGAACCACAGCGCACTAGAACCAGTTAACCCTCGTACACCTCTCCTCTGCGACTCTACTCCCGCGTCTTCCCATCTCCGACTCGTTGTTATCCGGGGCCTCACCGTCATGATGCGCTCGGTGCGGCGTGGTCAACGGGGTCAACGAACGACACCATCAGAAGTAGGCTGTGCGTGGAGAGGCTAACAGTTGGGTCCACGGCCGCACACAAGGAAATGCCTCCTTATTACGTGCAAAATAATGATTCCTCCACCTGACATCTGGAACCCACCAGAAGGGCCTCTGTATTTCGCGAAAAAAACATGCCCCCCGCTGACTTGTCGGACCCACCAGCTATCTTTGCACGCAAGGAAGTGCCTCCTTATTACGCACAAAAAATGAATACTTCCCCTGCCAGCTGGAACCCAGCATACTGGGAGGCTGACTTGTGGGCCTACCAAGTTGACGGGGACGGAGGGCTTTGTCAACTTAGTCAATATGAACGATTCCAGCTCCTGTTACCGTACGATGTTCATCCAACGGTTGCAGTGCTTCTTCAACCTTTGGTCTTCTTGCTCCAGCCGCCCAAACCAGCGCCGGTCGTGCCGTGTGCTCCTGCCTCTCGTGGCCGGCTGCGATGCCGCGGAGGCCTCATTGCCCCCTACTACTCCCACCGCTGGCCAGGCCATCCCTCTACTCACCCACACTCCCTGTTAATCTACGGCAACAACAACCTCACACCGCAGCTGAACCAGTGTACCCTCGTACTCCTCTCCGCGCGGCCTTCCACTGCCGCATCTTCCCCGGCTCCCCGTCGTCCCCTTCCTAGGCCTTGCCGTCGTCCACCGCCCCGGTGCTCTCGGCGTGGCGTGATCAACGTGGTCAAGGAACAACTTCCATTGGACATGGACTATACGTGGAGAGGCTGACAGCTGGGTCCACGGCCGCAGCAAGGAAGTGCCTCCTTATTATGCGCAAAATAATTATTCCTCCACCTGACAGCGGGGACCCACCGGACGGGCCACCATATTTCACGAAAAATACGTTTCCCCCCTGACTGCTGGGACCCACCAGCTACACCTTCGCACGCAAGGAAGTGCGTCCGGGCAAAAAAACATTCATCCCCCTGACTGCTGGGACCCACCAGCTACATCTTCGCATGCAAGGAAGTGCGTCCGAGCAAAAAAATGATTCGCCCCCCTGACTGCTGGGACCCACCTGCTACATCTTCGCATGCAAGGAAGTGTGTCCGGGCAAAAAAAATGATTCGCCCCCTGACTGCTGGGACCCACCAGCTACATCTTCGCACGCAAGGAAGTTCCTGACAGTCAGGACCCACCAGGTCGAAGCGTATGTAGCGTTGTCATTCTGGTCGCGAATCTGTACATACATACTGGTCGTTGTAGAGGTGCGCACGTGTCGTAGTAGAGGCGCGCACGTAGCATGTACACGCACGTACAGCGGCCAGGGTGCAAGAAAGAAAATACGGCCACATATGTGTACATACGGGTGGGGTCTCGAACGCCTAGTCGCGCATACGTATGGCGAGGGCTCATGTTCATGGGGAGGCAATGGAATGCGTCGTGTTCATGGGGAGGCAACGGAATGCGTCGTGTTCATGGGGAGGCAACGGAATGCGTCGTGTTCATCGGGAGGCAACGGAACGCGTGGGAGACAACCGGCTTGGATGGAATAGGCGATGGAAACAAGACCTGGCGTACCGCAGAACGGAGGATACGTACCTCCTACGGTCGAAACGGGGGTCCTGTTGATCAGGAGGGGTGTGGCGTACCGCAAAACGGAGGAAACGGACCTCCTACGGTCAAAATGGGGGTCCTGTTGATCAGGAGGGGCGTGGCGTACCGCAAAACGGACGAAACGGGGGTCCTGTTGATCGGGAGGGGTGTGGCATACTGCAAAACGGACGAAACGGACTTGTGTTGGAGCGCTACGGTCAAAACGGGGGGGGGGTGTGGTGTAACGCAAAACGGTACTCCACGGGATACTGCTCATCTCCACCGTTGACCTCCTCCAGCCTCCACGGGCTACCGTCGACCTCCTCCAGCCTCCACGGGCTCCTGTTCATCCAGCCTCCAACGCGCGCTACTCCACCGGCTACTGTTCAACCACCCCTCCACGGGCACCCCTCCACCGTCTACTGTTCATCCAGCCCTCCACACCACGGGGTCCTGTTCAACCACCCCTCCACGGGCACCCCTCCACTGTCTACTGTTCATCCAGCCCTCCACACCACGGGTT
>NC_041391.1:507121742-507130472 GCF_002162155.2 Triticum dicoccoides
CGATCGGCTTCAATTAGCAGCAGTAGCGAAGGAATCGCTCCATCGGATTCAGTTAACAGCCATCGATCGATCGCTCGGGTTCAGTAACGCGTAGCCTGCAGTGCAATCGCTCAGGTTCAGTTAGAGCCCAACGCCTCGCTCGACTTCAGTTAGAGCCAACGCCTCACACACACGTGTGTACGTACGAGAGAAATGTGCATCGCTCCTCCCCCGACCTCCCACCATAACCGGCAACTCCTCGAAATTTTCCTCCCCCTCGCTTCTACCACGGTTTTTTTTGTCATGGACGGCCCAAAGAATGTCATGCGGATGCGTCTCCGGCCCGCCCAGGACGAAAAGCTCATTTTCTATCATGATTTTTTCTCATAGAAGTAGGAGCCCACCACATCTATGATGATACAGGGTTTTGTCACAATTATCGTCATAGAAGTGCCATAAGTATGACAGAAAAAAAATTCGTTCGGCCCAAAATGTCACGCGTGGTCACCAGGCTGGCATGGTCAAAACGACACCTAGGAGCGGCCAAACCTTGTATACACTCTCGACCGTGCAGTTTTTAGTCTAGGGAAGTTGATGGCTCATGCCCAGGTCGACCAGAAGTGACGCCACTTAGCTGACAAGTTTCTGTACAGAAACTTGGTCGCCAAGTTCGGCCACCTTCTAGAAGGCCATTAGGGCTGATCTCCTGGGGTTTAGGGTTTCTTAGGAGGGTGTTTAAGCTCAAGAAAGATCAAGGCTAAAAGCTAAGGAAAAATGCACTTGCTGTACAAAGTGCATTTCTAGTCCAGAAGTGAAAAGATTTTCTATAGCAAAAATATTACAAAAAGTGAGGCAATATTTTTGCATGGGAATATGTGCCATGGTCCTAAGAATATTTAGGAATTATCTAAGATTTTTCTGAGCAAGAAAAATTGAGGTTGCTTTGGAGCACAAAGTTCTGAAATGAACTTAAGAGAGAAAAATGAATATTTTCCTTTTAGGAAAAATATTCATTTTATTATTTTGGGAATTTGTGGGAGGAATAAGGTATATAGGTCAGTTGGATTAAAGCCAAAGATATGCCCAAGTGAAAAGTCCATTTGAATTGATCCAGA
This sequence comes from Triticum dicoccoides, assembly GCF_002162155.2. Lineage (NCBI taxonomy): Eukaryota > Viridiplantae > Streptophyta > Magnoliopsida > Poales > Poaceae > Triticum > Triticum dicoccoides. The sequence goes on from NC_041391.1 coordinate 507,122,837, forward strand.
AATCCAAATCAAATCAGGGCAAAAACCACGATGAAAACCAAGTCTAGAAAGAGAGAGAAGGCATGTCCGGTAAAAAGAGAGAAGGCAAAATCCAGGCTATCACAAACCTCCCCCACTTAGGATGAATCTCTTCCTTGAGATTCGATTGCTTGGGAAAACCATTCTGGGAATGCAGTCCTTAAAAATTCCTCTCTTTCCCAGGTTGCTTCTTCTTCGGTGTGATGCTCCCACTGAACCTTGTGAAATCTTATCTCTTTGTTGTGAGTGACTCTTTCTGTCTGATCCATTATTCTGATTGGCTTTTCCTCATAAGTCAAATCCTTAGCCAATTCTATCTCTGACATATTAGTCCTTTTCTCCGGTGGCGAGATGCATCTTCTTAGTTGTGAGATGTGAAACACATTGTATACTTCTGACAATTCTGGTGGCAACTCCAACTGGTAGGAAACTGTTTCGACTCTGGCCATGACGGGGAATGGACCGATGTATCTGGGTGCCAATTTTCCCCGGGTCTGAAACCTCTTGACTCCTTTCATCGGGGTGACTCGGAGATATACGTGTTCTCCGGGTTCAAATTTGATATCACGATGTTTGGCATCATAGTAGCTCTTCTGTCGGGATTTGGCCAGTTGTAGTCCGTCTCGGATTTCCTTGACTTGCTTCTCAGCTTCGAGCATTAAATCAGTCCCGAAAATATGGCTATCACCAATTTGAGACCAATTTAATGGGGTGCGGCATTTCCGGCCATACAGGGCTTCATAGGGTGACATCTTTAAGCTGGCCTAGAAATTGTTGTTGTAGGAAAACTCGGTGTAGGGCAGACAGTCTTCCCACTTGGTTCCTTGGGCCAATGCACATGCCCAGCGCATATCTTCGAGTATTTGATATACTCGCTCAGTCTGTCCATCTGTCTGAGGATGGTAAGCCGTGCTGTACTTCAGAGCGGTCCCCAAGGCTTGATGAAGTCGGGACCAAAATGCGGATGTGAATAGAGATCCCCTGTCGGAGGTGATAGTCTTGGGTACTCCATGCAGACTGACGATTCTTGATACATACAGCTGCACAAGTTGATTTGCACGGAATGTGGTCCAGATAGGTAGGAAGTGTGCCACCTTGGTTAGAGTGTCCACTATGACCCATATCGCGTCGTTTCCTTGATGAGACCTTGGTAATCCGGTGATGAAATCCATGCAAATATCGTCCCATTTCCATTGGGATACCGACAGAGGCTGGAGGAGTCTGGCAGGTTTTTGGTGTCCGCCTTTACCTTATTGCAGATATCGCAGCAGGCCACAAAATATGCAATGTCTTTCTTCATTCCATCCCACCAAAATATCTGACGAAGATCCTCATACATCTTGGTACCACTGGGATGAATTGAGTATGGTGCTTCATGTGCTTCAGCCAATATTTTCTTCTTCAGACTGTCTTGGTTGGGTACGCAAAGTCTTCCTCGGAATCTTAGAAAACCTTGCTGATCCATAGTGAAATTAGGTGCTTGCCCTTGGTGTAGCTTCTGAGTATATATCCGTAACACCTTATCATCCGCTTGAGCTCTGCGGATTTCTTCTTCGAGAGTAGGAGCAACTTCCAATATATTGGTAATATGGGCGTTGGTGATTACCAGATTTAGCTGCATGATTTCTTCATAGAGCTCTGGAGGCAAGGAATCCATTAGGGCATTGAGGTTGGCAGGTTTGCGGCTGAGGGCGTCAGCCACCACATTAGCTTTGCCGGGTGATAATTTATTCCGAGGTCATAGTCCTTAACCAACTCGAGCCATCTTCGCTGTCAAAGGTTCAAGTCGGGCTGAGTGAATATATAGTTGAGACTTTTATGGTCGGTGAATATCTGGCACTTCTTTCCAATCAGATAATGTCCCCAGATTTTTAAAGCGTGCACCAATGCGGCCAATTCCAAATATTGAGTAGGATAATTTGCTTCATGTTGTCGCAGTTGGCGAGATGCATAGGCCACCACTTTACCATCTTGTATGAGTACACACCCCAGTCCTTTTTTGGAGGCGTCGCAGTAAACATCAAAACCGCGGTAGATATCTGGAAGAGTTAATACGAGTGCTGATGTCAGTCTGGTTTTTAACTCATTGAAGCTCCATTCACAGTCTTCAGTCCATAAGAACTTCTTGTCCTTCTTAAGGAGCTCTGTCATTGGCTTGGCGATCTTGGAAAATCCTTCGATAAAACGGCGATAATATCCGGCCAGTCCAAGGAAACTCAAGATTTCTGAGACGATGGTGGGTGCGGACCAATCAAGTACGTCTTTTACCTTGCTTGGGTCCACCGAGATTCCTTGTGCCGAGAGGATATGTCCAAGGAAAATCACTTGCTAGAGCCAAAACTCACATTTGCTGAATTTGGCATACAATTGATGATCGCAAAGCCGTTGCAGAACTGCGTGAAGATGTTCCTTATGTTCGTCCTTGCTTTTGGAATAAATGAGGATGCCATCAATGAACACCACCACGAACTTGTCCAAGAATTCCATAAAAACCTTGTTCATCATATGCATAAAGAATGCAAGAGCATTGGTGAGGCCGAAGGACATAACAGTGTATTCGTAAAGACCGTACCGAGTGGTGAACACTGTCTTAGGAATATCTTCCTTCTGAATCTTGAGTTGATGATATCCCGTCCTCAAATCAATCTTTGAGAATACTTTGGCCCCACTGAGTTGATCAAACAGATCGTCAATCCTCGGCACTGGATACTTGTTTTTAATGGTGACGTCATTCAGCTGTCGGTAGTCTACACACATTCGCAGACTACCATCCTTTTTGTCCATGAAGATTGCTGGACATCCCCATGGTGAAGAGCTGGGACGAATGTATCCTTCTTGCAACATCTCATCCAGTTTCCTGTTCAATTCCACCAATTCTGAGGAGGGCATCCGATAATATTTCTTATGTATCGGGGTGGTTCCAGGCACTAGGTCAATAGCGAACTCCAATTCTTGGTCTGGTGGCATGCCTGGTAATTCTTGAGGAAATACATCTGGATACTCACTGACCACTGGGATTAATTCCACCTCTTCTGCTATAGCTGCGAAAACCATATCCTTCGTGGGGATGCGATTGCGGGCATAAAAACTTGTGGTGCGACCTTCCATATTTTTCAGGGTAACTTCTCTGGTCGCACAGCTGATGCAGACTTGGTATTGGGTTAACCAATTCATGCCCAAAATGACATCCAATTTGTTGGAATCGATGATTATCAACGATGTTGGAAACTTGACGCCCTTGATGTCGATCTCCAAATTTCGGCAGATGAGATTGCTTCTGAGTAGGGATCCCGGGGATTGTAACAGCATGTGCTTTCCCAAAATCTAGCAAGAAAAATTGTTTTGGGAAGCAAAGCTCCATGAAATAAAAGAGTGGGAAGCCCCAGAGTCAAATAAAATTACGGCGGGTATGTCGTTAACGAGAAACATACCAATGACGACTTTCGGGTCCTCTTGGGCTTCATCTGCGGAAATGTTATGAACTTGCCCTTGAATTATATCGGGGGCGGAATACTGCCCCATGTAGTTAACTTGCGGCTGAAATAGAGTGACGTGCTTGGTGTTCTTGACCACAGCTGAAGCACGAATTGTTGCGCTGGCAATCGTCATGCACTGGGCTGGTCACGACATTCTTGACTTGTGTAGTAGTTATGTTGATGTTCTGCTGCCAATTGGGTTTGTACTCCACCTGAGTTTGTTGCCATGTACGAGCCTTTTGCATGGGTTGCATATCCTTCTTTGGCTCGAATTTGCGCTTGTGGTCATTAACAGCTGGCTTGTTGTCGTGCAGGAGCTTGTGTTCCCTCTCAGCGATTAGGGCCCTGTTCACCAAAGTCAGGAGGTCCGGGAAATCAAACATACTGAGTGAGCACTGGAGATATTGATGTAGACCTCCAAGAAATCGGTCGGTCTTCCATTCTTCGGTGGCCACATCATGGAGAGAGTAGCGGGCCAGATGGTTGAATTTATTCAGATACTCGGCGACGGTCATGCTGCCTTGAGTGAGGGCGAGAAATTCGCGTTGCTTGATCTTCATGACTCCGGTGGGAATATGATATTTGCGGAAGTGATCCTTGAATTTTGTCCAAGTAATTTCCTCGTCGGCAGGCCATATTGCTTTGGCATTATCCCACCATAGAGCGGCAGCTCCTTCGAGATAATGCGTTGCAAAGGGAACCTTGTCTCCGTCGTCTGTGCGAGCAATTTCCAGTTTTCTTTCAATAGTCCTTAGCCTATCGTCGGCATCCAAAGGATCAGTAGTATGGCTGAAACTGGGAGGCTTGGTTCACTGAAAATCTGATAGCCTGGAATGATGGCCATTCTAGTTTCCATTCTTCCCAACCATAAGTTGTACACTTTTCAGTATTTCCAGTAGATCGTTGCTCCTTCTTTCTTCAAACATTCACAGGATTTGCTCGGTGGAAGGCGGTTGTGGCGGTGGAGGCGGAGATGGCTGGTATGGTTCAGGGGAATGTCATGCATGTCTTGCGGAACGACGGACAGGGACATCCTCACCAGCTTGACTATTGTTTCCTCCATGCAGCATCCTATTTTTCGTTTTCCCAATACATAGCAACCATGATGAGAAAATTCCAAAATGGGGGAAAACCAATGACAAATCCCGGAAGAAAGCAGCGGAATAAAACCAAGTCAAAAAAGATCCAACATAATTATACATAGTCCCAACATGAAAATAAACATCACAATGGGTCTACTACCCGCGTACATGAAACTACGCATCATGACAAATGCGATTACAACCAGACATCATGCTCATGACTACTACGATATTCTAACGATCTACTGCTCGGATGGTGCTGCTGCAGGCTCGTCTCCTGAGCCGGACCCAGATCCTGAACTGATAGTAGAGACCTCCGGGGGAATAGAGGTGCGCTGGCGCTGCCTTGAGGGCTCTCCCTTAGGGGCAGGCGGGGGATGGGATCTAAGCATAGGAGCGACAGTAGTAGCGACAAGAGAAGACCATGCAGCAGGAGCGCTGCGAGGGTTCACCATCAAAGGGTTAACAGTACCCTGCGAGGTCGTCGTAGGAACGGAGGTGGGAGGAGCAGAAGTGTAGATGACAGCGGGAAGAGGACTCCTTATACGAGTAGCAGCGAGAACGGCGCGAGCGCGTGAGAGCTCCCGAGCTAACTCGTAGTTAAGGAGATAGCTAGCGGTGATGTAGCGTGCAAGGTGGCTAGTGGGACGATCGCATGCCCGATTAATCAAAGGAAAGCGGATACACCCATTTTCGTGCAGAGATGGGTAGAAGAAAAGTCCAGGGTGGGTGTGCATGCGAACCTCATTGTAGCGCAAGTCTACAAGAGCCTCGATAGCAGCAAACTGAACCGCCTGAGATGGCGTAGAAGCAAAACCACCCTTAGACGAACGAGTGTAAGCGCCGAATGGGGAACTGTGGTGTAGAGTGACCTCAGCATAATACTCTTACAATGCACCGGCCAGATGCTCGCAATACACCCGATACTCTGGATCAGCACCCTCTGGATAGAGTCGTCACCACACGTTCTGAAGCAAGTGCGGCGATGTGGCCGGAGCTAGCTCGGGATGGTACAAGATCGGTAATGGTGCCATCTACACTGACAAACCATACGGTTAGTAATAACAAGATTAAGTCATGCATGCAATGCAACAACCAATTCCTATGTCTACCGGCACTCAAACGAAACTATCTACCATTTTACTAATGCACTACCGGTCTAGCGTGTCCTACAATCAACGCGGCTCTGATACCAAGCGTTGTGGCACCCTAGCTCAGAGCAATTGGTTTACCCTGCATTGCCAGCCCAGAAAATGAGTCTTCTGGCAATACACAACAACATGGTACAAAATAACCACTTTATTGATACTAGCATGGTACAAAGGTCTGATATTACATCGAGATTCGATGCCAAGCGGCACACACGGTGCTGCTGGACAGTAGGTACATTATTTATTGAACATGGCTGGGGCCTCGATCACATGAAACTACGAAGCAGCGGAAGAACGACATAGCGGAACTCCATGGCACAGGGACACTGACGTGGACATGGCCTAGACACGAGATGTGCTCCGATGCGAATCAACTTGCCTGAAAGCTGGCATGACATGCCAGGTCAGTACATTGAATGTACTTGCAAGCTCACCACAAACATAAGCACGATGACAGACAATATCATGATAATTAATCAAGTTAAATTAATGCAAGAAATTACTACAAATGAAAAGCTATGCAGCACAACCAAACAGCGCACCGAGTCACACAGACTCGCTTACTAGACAGTTACCTCGTAACCAAACGGTGACCACACTGGCGTCACACCTGAAACCAATCACTCACGAACACCTTGAGTGTTCAAGGTTCACCACGAAACCATGCATCACAACAATTAGTAGTTTGCAAGATTAATTATAAAAGTTGATCCATGGTGTGACTTAGTCCCGAGTCTTGCCCATAACCGACGGCGTGTCTATCGATAGATTAAATACACTTTGCAGAGGTAGCGCACTTTACCCACACTACAGAATACCTGGCCTCGTACTCCCATTCAGGAGGACCAAAGTACTCCGACGAAACTCTCCCTTTGCCATACACTCTCCCCGGCCACTCCAACCATCTCCCTCTCAGGGCTAGGTCTTGGGTGGCCTCGTGTCTACCGAACACGCCAACGGCCACTATCGTGGCAAAACGGTCCAAAACGGGGACAAGGTACCATCAAAACAAAATGAGCACACAAGGTTATGTCTGCCTACCAGGCAAGGGTATGCACGCCCATAACCTTCCCTCACGGGAGGCACCGGTGAGAGCCACAACAAAGGACCGGATCAAGACCTTCCCATTAGGTAAATGTGGTCGCACTGAATTAAAAACCCGATTAAGTGGCACCATGGTGTGATCAACATCATATTTAGGTTGAACTTAATCAAGTATTAACTTTCAGAAAAACATCATACCAGGAATCATGCAAGTACTCGTCACACAGAGCAAGCAACTCTTAAGCATGGATCAAAACAAGCAATATAATTATGTTGCACTACTAAGATCAGAAACTTCTCTGGTTATAAGTCATTTTAATCTACAAGCAACATTTTTATTTGTTCATCATTTAGTTGAAAACTATTACTAGCAAAAATAGCTACCATAACTTTCCATAACAAAATATCCAGTGCAAAATCTTACTCTACTTAGCCAAACAATTCAATGCACTCAACCAGAAGCTAAAACAAGCATATCAAGCATCATAAAACAACTAGGAATTGACAATATTAATTTATCAAATTTTAAATGCAATTAAAGACTCATATTCAAGTAGAAAATCATAGATATTGAAATAACACCATCCAAATGATGCTTTGGTTTGCCTTAGTGCAGAGGAGGGTCACACTCCTCCTGGTTAGCTTCAAGGCAAGATCCTCCTTCTGAAAATATTTTAAAACCACAAACATAAATGTCAAAACTCATTCCGAAAATCACCAGAAATTCTAGACAGCAAGCAAAAACCCACCTTTTGGTGTGCTGCTAGAGCTTTCTGTAACAAAAACAATGCAAAAAGAATCAATTCATTTGGACTTGTGGTTTAGAAGTTATGACTGGTCAAAGTTTGGTCAAATTTCTGAATAA
>NC_041391.1:507130635-507147682 GCF_002162155.2 Triticum dicoccoides
CTCCACTCGTACCGCTTCAGGCGCGAGTGCTGAGGCTGACACTGGGCCCCACCGGTCAAAAGAGAGAGGGGGGATCGAGATCAGAGGAGGGGCGGCATTTCGCCGGAGCTCACACCGGCGACGAGGGGATTTGGGGCTAGGCTAGAGGGATAGATTGGAAGCGGGGCTTGCGGCGCACCTGCTTGTACCCGTGGCTTGGCGAGAGGTGGACGGAGCTGGTCGCAGTCGAGCTCGCAAGCTTCGGTGGAAGACGGGGTTCACCGGAGAGGAAGAAGACGTCGGCTAGAGGCAGCTCCGAGGGCTTGGGGGGTCCAGGCAGGTCCAGCAGACCACCAAGGTCCTGCCCAAGCAGCTGCTTGAGCTCGAGAGGCCCTGGAGAGCGGCAGCTGGCCTGTGGGGATCGCCGGAGTCCTCGGGTCAGGGCGACAGCCAGAGGCTTGCCCGACCAAACTGCGGTCGTTCTATGTGTTCGTGGTGGTTGTGTGGAGTGGTGCGTGGCTTGCAAGGTGGACGGGTTGGCTTTATATAGCCGGAGCAGAGGGGGGGGGGACGTGTCACCGCCGGAGCGCTCTGGACACGCGGCGAATGTTGATGAGAGGCTCCAACACGAGGGGACAGGGTGCAGCGTCAACGTCGGTGCTTGCCCACGCTCGCGGACGAGCACTGGAGGCGGTTTGAGATGGGGACAAGCACACGCGCGGACTGTGCCGTTTTGGCCGTGACCTGACCGGTCTTGCTGCGGCGGCTCCGGCGACGGCGAGCGCCAGGGAGGGGTCATGGGTGATGGGTCGAGGGTTGTGGAATGTTGCGGTAGTCGGAGGCGAGCGCTTGCATGCACACGCGCGAAACAAAGCACAAGGTGCTAGCCGAAGCGCGTCGAGAGGCATGCCACGCACCGTGTCCACGTGCGGTCACCAGGCTGGCATGGTCAAAATGAGGCCCAGGAGAGGCCAAACCTTGTCTACGCGTTCGACCGTGCAGTGTTTAGTCTAGGGAAGTTGATGGCTCATGCCCAGGTCGACCAGAAGTGACACCACTTAGCTGACAAGTTTCTGTACAAAAACTTGGTCGCCAAGTTTGGCCACCTTCTAGAAGGCCATTAGGGCTAATCTCCTGGGGTTTAGGGTTTCTTAGGAGGGTGTTTAAGCTCAAGAAATATCAAGGCTAAAAGCTAAGGGGGAAATGCACTTGCTGTACAAAGTGCATTTCTGGTCCAGAAGTGAAAAGATTTTCTACAGCAAGAAAAATTATGAATATTTTTGCATGGGAAGATGTGCCATGGTACTAAGAATATTTAGGAATTATCTCATATTTTTCTGAGCAAGAAAAATTGAGGTTGCTTTGGAGCACAAAGTTCTGAAATGAACTTAAGAGAGAAAAGTGAATATTTTCCTTTTAGGAAAAATATTCGGTTTATTATTTTGGGAATTTTTGGGAGGAATAAGGTAGGTGGGTCACTTGGGTAAAAGCGAAGGATATGCCCAAGTGACAAGTCCATTTGAATTGATCCAGAAATCCAAATCAAATCAGGGCAAAAACCACGATGAAAACTAAGTCCCGAAAGAGAAAGATGGCAAGTCCGGTAAAAAGAGAGAAGGCGAAATCCGGCTATCACACTCTTCTTCAATTTTCACAAAGTTAAATATTTCCTGTAAGGCGGCTTGTTTCTTATGAGAAGGAAAATATTTTTCGGAGAAGTAATAAATCATATCCTAGGGACTACACACACAACCAGGATCAAGAGTATTGTACCAAGTCTTAACATCACCCTTTAATGAGAACGAACATAATTTGAGAATATAATAATAATGAATCTTCTCATCATGAGAAAATAGGGTGGCTTTATCATTCAACTTGGTAAGGTGTGCCACAACAGTTTCAGTTTCATAACCATGGAAAGGATCAGATTCAACCAAAGTAATTAACTTTGGGTCGACAGAGAATTCATAATCCTTATCATCAGCAAAGATAGGTGAAGTAGCAAACTTAGCATCAGATTTCTCTTTCAGTTTGCATAATAATTTCTTGAGATCATCTCTATCATTGCAAGCAAGAAAGTCTCTAGCTGTCTCCTCATCCATAACATAACCTTCAGGCACTTTAGGCAATTCATATCTAGGAGAGCTAGGTCTAATAGGAGTTTCAAGATTTTTCATTTTCAAGCTCTTCATCAGTTTCATTAATTTCATCAGTTTCAGCATTCTCAAAAGCTTTAGTTCTAGCAAGTTGTTCATCAAGAAATTCACCTAGTGGCACATTATCATCAAGCAAGGTGCTAGCATCATCATGAGTAGAATGCATAGAAGTAGCATCATCAATAACTTGCGACATATCAGGATTAATAACATGTCGTGGTGTTGCAAGTTCACTCATAATGGAAGGTGAATCAAGTGTAGAGCTAGATGGAAGTTCCTTACCTCCCCTCGTCTTAGAGGGATAAATCTTAGTCTTGGTATCCTTCAAATTCTTCATAGTGATAAATAGATAATAATCCCAAGTGACTCAGCAAATATAGCTATGCTCCCTGGGAATGGCGCCAGAAAAATGTATGATAACCCAGAAGTATAGAGGATCACAATAGTTCTCGAGGGTAGATTATTCAACCCAAATTTATAGATTTGACACAAGGGGAGCCAAAGAATATTTGCAAGTATTAGCAGCTGAGTTGTTAATTCAACCACACCTAGAGATTAATTATCTGCAGCAATATGATCATTAGCATAGTAATATGATAATTTAGATAGTGATAGTAATAGTAACAGTAACAGTAGAAATGATAGCAATAGTTTTGTAGCAAGTGTAACAGTAACAGTAGCAGTAGTAACTCAGCAAGAACAATGTAGGAGAAATTCGTAGGCATTGGATCGGTGAATTCATTGGATGATATTCATCATATAACAGTCATAACCTAGGGTGATACGACACTAGCTCCAGTTCATAAATATAATGTAGGCATGTATTTTGTAAATAGTCATACGTTCTTATGGAAAGACCTTGCATGACATCTTTTGTCCTACCCTCCCGTGACAACGGGGTCCATATGGAAACTAAGGAATATTAAGGACTCATTTTAATAGAGAGCCAGAACAAAGCATTCACACATAGTGAATACATGAACTCCTCAAACTACGGTAATCACCGGAAAGTATCCCGACTTCTTTCACTCCGGGGTTTGCGGATCATAACACATAGTAGGTGACTATAACTTGTAAGATCGGATCTAGAACATAGAAATAATGTAGATAACATAAAAGGTTCAGATCTAAAATCATGGCACCGGTCCCAAAGTGACAAGCATTAAGCATGGCAAAGTCATAGCAACATTAATCTCAGAACATAATGGATACTAGCGATCAATCCCTAACAAAACTAACTTTATTACATGATGAATCTCATCCAACCCCCTTGCCGACTAGCGAGCCTATGAAAGAATTACTCAGTCACGGTGGGGACCATCATGGAATTGGCAATGGAGAAGGGTTGGTGATGACAAAGATCGAAGATCCCCCTCTCTGGAGCACCAAACAGACTCCAGATTGGCCTCCCAATGACGAACAGGATACGGCGGCGGCTCCGTCTTGTGAAACGCGTAATTCTTTCTCCCTGATTTTTTCTCTGAAAATGTGAATTCATAGCGTCGGAGATAGGGTCAGCGGGGCCACTAGGTGGGGACAACCCACCTGGGCGTGCCAGGAGGGGCGCCCTGGTGGGTTGGGCCCACCCAGGTGCCCCCCTCCAATGTGATGACCCACAAGTATGTGGGGTCAATTGTAGGCTTTTCAATAAATAAGAGTGTCGAACCCAACGAGGAGCAGAAGGAAATGACAAGTGGTTTTCAGCAAGGTAATGTCTGCAAGTGCTAAACTTGTAAGTAGCGGAGTAGTTTGATAGCAAGATAACTTGTAACGAGCAAGTAATGATAGTAGTAACAAAACTGCAGCAAGGTAGCCCAATCCTTCTGAGGCAAAGTATAGGACAAAATGTTTCTCTTGTGATAAGCAAAGTGTTCTTGAGGGTACACGGGAATTTCATCTAGTTACTTTCATCATGTTGGCTTAATAGGTGTTCGCTACTTTGATAATTTGATATGTGGGTGGACCGGTGCTTAGGTGTTGTTCTTACTTGAACAAACCTCCTACTTATGATTAACCCTCTCGCAAGCATTTGCAACTATGAGAAAAGTATTAAAAATAAATTCTAACCATAACATTAAACTTTTGGATCCAATCGGTCCCTTTCGGGATAGCACATAAACTAGGGTTTAAGCTTCTGTCACTCTCGCAACCCATCATCTAATAACTACTCCACAATGCATTCCCTTAGGCCCAAATTTGGTGAAGTGTCATCTAGTCGACGTTCACATGACACCACTAAGAGAATGCCAACATACATATTATCAAAATATCGAACACATACCAAGTTCACATGATTACTTGCAACATGATTTCTCCCGTGACCTCAAGAACCAAAGTAACTAGTCACAAATGATAGACATACTCAAGACCAGAGGGATATTAAATAGCATAATGGATCTTAACATATAATCTTCCACCAAATAAACCATATAGTAATCAACTACAAGATTTAATCAACACTACTATTCACCCACAAGCACCAATCTATAGTTCTGGTACAAAGATTGAACACAAGAGATGAACTAGCATTTGAGAGGAGTTGGTGCTATTGAAGATGTTGATGAAGATAGCTCTCCCCAAGATGGGAGAGTTGTTGGTGATGATGATGACGATGATTTCCCCCTCCCGGAGGGAAGTTCCCCCGGCGGAATCGCTCCACCGGAGGCCACAAGTGCTCCTGCCTAGGTTTCGCCTCGATACGGTGGCGCTTCGTCCCGAAAGTCCTCTCAACAATTAATTTCGGTCAAAATGACTTATATACTAGAAGATGGGCACCGGAGGCGGGCCGAGGAGAGAAGCACCCACCAGGGCACACCTAGGCCTCCTAGCGCGCCCAGGTGGGTTGTGCCCACCTGGGGCCCCCCTCTGGTAATTATTTGCTCCAATATTTATTAAATATTCCTTAAAAATCCTTGTGGAGTTTCACCTCATTTGGAGTTGTGCAGAATAGGTAGCTTGACGTAGCTTTTTCGGGTCAAGATTTCGAGCTGGCAGAATTCTCCCATGTTGTGTATACCTCGCATATTATGAGAGAAAAGGCATTAGAATTACTCCAAAAAGCATTATTATACAATAAGCAACATAGATAACAGTAGGAAAACATGATGCAAAATGGATGTATCAACTCCCCCAAGCTTAGGCCTCGCTTGTCCTCAAGCAAAACAAAAATACAGACATAGCAGCATCATGTAACTTATTATAACAACATCAAACTTTAACATAAACCTTTTATTAGAGACTTCTCATGAATAGGTGACAATTCATCACAACATCAAAGTATAAAGCATAAACTCTATTGGAAACCAACAAACCATGTTCTCAGTCAATTTTGCAACTACAATTCTCATCTTTTTAGGAAGGGTCACATATCGATCCTTTAGGCAAGTCCACATACTCAACCATCATTTAGTATTCTATGATTGCTAACACTCATCGCGTACACAAGAGCAAAACATTTCAGCCAGGCACATAGGAAGATAGGGGCTTACAGTTTCGCCTCCCAACGCATTCACCTCAAGGGTGATGTCAACAATAATAACTCATGCTACTTAATAAAAGGTTTATGTTGACATCACCCTTTACACTAAATTGACTAAAAAATTTCAACTGGATACATGTGCCTAGATCTTTCCTCACCACATGACGCTTGCCAAAGGAGAAAACTAAAAGGAATAGAGAGAAAAACTTTGACTCTTGCATGAAGGTAAATACATGAAAGTAAAATATAGGCCCTTCGCAGAGGTAAGCGAAGGTTGCCATGCGCTTTTTGTTTGTATGCTCAACGCCGTAGTGCAAGAGAACGGCATGTTATATTGCCCCTTGTGATGGCAACCTTTATTATGCAGTCTGTAGCTTTTATTCTTCACCATCACAAGTACGTACAATGCTCAATTTTCCCTTACACTAAATGATCTTGCACTTTTAGAAGCAATTTTTATTGCACTTTTTGCACCGATGACAACTTACTTGAAGGATCTTGCTCAATCCTTAGGTAGGTATGGTGTCCTCTTAAACAAGATTTAGGTTTAAGGGTTTTGCATGCACAAGTAGTATCTCTACTTAGTGCGGAGTTTTTGTCTAGCAAGGATAGGGGCAAGCGCCACATGTTGAAGGATCTATGACAATATAACTTCTATGTGAATGTGAACAAACATAAATCATTATGTTGTCTTCCTTGTCCAACGAACAATTTTGGCATATAATATTTTGATGGGTACTCACAATCACAAAAGATTTCCAGGATAGTGTATTTGTATGTGAATCTTTTCTTCCTGTTGGGGGGATGAACCCCGGGCAGGCAACGGAACCCGGATCCTTTTCAAAAACAACGGGGCCGGTATCGCCCCTCAAGCCGGCACATGCTTGGCCGGGTCGCTCGACCCGGCCAGGTCCCGCAACCCGGCCAAACTCTCCGACCCGGCCAGGCACCTCGACCCGGCCTTGATGACCAGTACAAGACAGCTGAACCCGGCACGACCAAGGCTTCCTCAGCAAGCCATCTCCACCCGTGGCGTGTTCCACAACCCAGCCATGGGTCAGCTCCTGTCCCATCCAGGTCGTACGATGGGACGAGTCTTCAGCCACTGATGACCAGGGCAACAGTGCCCCGCCCATGCCTCTGGTCAGCCGGAGCGTGGCAACAATGCCCTTCACCTACCCAATGACCAGGGCTAGCGTGGCTACAGTGCCCCCGTCCTCACTGCTGTCGACAGCAAGCGGCGACCTGACGGAGCGCCACTGTACACGACTCGACTTGGCCATGCCCTGACGGTCAACAAGACGGCGCACAGTCCCCCTAGGCACGCGGGGCTCGCACCTAGGGGAACCCCGAACCACAGGCCCCCAGTGGGTCCCAGCCCGGGTCCCGAGACACCGACGACCCGGACATACCAACTTGTAACATTACCATTGTACCCCTGGGGGGTTGGCCTATAAAACCCCCCAGAAGCCCTCGCATATACGGGCAAGTAGAGAAGTAAGCAAGCAGGAAAGCATAGAGAAACTAGCCAACAAATAGTAGCATCCACCCAAGGAGAAGGAGAAGCCTAAGCCTTGGCCAGCCTTCCTTCCTCCCCCATATAGCTCTAGGAGAAACCTTGTACTGTCGCACATCAAACTACACCCGGCAGGACTAGGGGTGTTATCTCTCAGGAGAGCCCCGAACCTGGGTATGTCTTGCGTCCCGCACTCGCTCATGCCAACCCCGCCTCTGGAGCCCATCAGTGCCCTCGAGCCTCCTCCTCTCTTTAGCCATCCCATGGCACCTGCCGTGCGCCCACCACGACAACTGGCGCCCATCCTGGGGCAGCTCGAGGAGCTGGGCGGGAGCATGATTTAGACGGGGCCCTTCTCCGACTCCGACGAGCCCGTCATGCTGGTGGACGACGTCGTCGATGCACTCGCCGCCTCCTTCGCCGCGTTGTGCGACCGACGAGTACCCCAGCGAGGTACTTAGCTACTCCGACTCCCCCCTCTCCATCGGCAGTGGCATTTCCGCCAGGGCAATGGACGTCCACATGGAGGTTTTCGTCACCGGCGACGATGCCTCCTCCTTGTCAAGCAAGACGAGGAAGGCTGCCGAAGCCAAAGTCGCAGCGGAATGGACCGAGCCGTCCAACCCATTGCGTGCCGCGATGCAGAGCCTCCGCGTCCCCATCGGGACCGACATCGACGCCACCAACGTTGCTAAGGCCTGAGCCCAACTCGAGAAAAGACGCCAGCAGATGCTGGACCTATCCGAGACACTCGCCACCACACAACGTCGCCTGGATTTCGGTCAGCTAGAGGGCAATGCCGCCTACGGATTCACGCCTGCCGCAGCCGAGCCGACCCGGGTCGCCGACGTGCGTGCCCGGGGAGGAGCGATCGGCCTCGCCCTCGGCACCGTCCTGACCGTCTACGAGACCCCAACGAAGAACATGCGCGCTGCCCAGGCAGCCGCAGTCTACCTGGATCAGCTCACGGGCAACGAACTGAAGGAGCGTATCGGGCGGATGCGCGACCTCCTCAACGCAGCCAACACCCAGCAAGACCGCCTCAACCAGCTCGCCAAGCCAGTGGGATCCGGTTCTGCCCGCGTCAGCGGACCCGGCAAACTTCAGCACACAACTTCCTTGCCACCCGGCGAGGCGCACTCCGACTGAGCCCAGACTCGGTGCGACCCGGCCGCTACGACCGCCGGCAGGTTGGGCGACAAGCCCATCCTGGAGAACCAGCACAGACCCGGCCAGCCTGGCCGACGTCCGGCTCCAACCGACCCGCCCCCCCGTGGCCTGGCCGCCAGTCGACTCGGCCCGCACGCCATCGACGACGCCGACGCTCGCCACCGCCTCGACCAGCTCGCTCACTCCCTGGAGGTGGAGGAAAGCGGCACCATTAGGCCGGCGTGCTTCGGCCCACGCATCCGGGAAGAGCCCTTCCCCAAAGGGTTCATGCTTCCCCACGACACCCCCAAGTACAGCGGGACCGTGAAGCCAGAGGACTGGCTCACCGACTAGACCACCGCCATTGGCATCACCGGCGCCAATCTCCGACTCGCCATGCGCTATGCACCGCTCATGCTCCAAGGGTCGGCCCGCACCTGGTTGAATAGTCTACCGATGGGCAGCGTCAACACGTGGGTCGATTTCAAGCAGGCCTTCGTCCGCAACTTCACGGGGACGTACAAGCGACCCGGCCGCCCCAGCCAGCTCGCCATGTGCGTGCAGTGGCTGACGGAGACCGGCCACGAGTACCTTGCACACTGGACCGAGCTTCGGACAGCTGCGAGGGTGTCCATGAAGTCCAAGCAATCAAGTACTTCGTCAACGGGTGCCGAGACGGCACCCTCCTCAAGCACAAGCTCTTGCGCTCCGAGCCGGCCACCATGGCCGTGCTCATGATGACGATGGACAAGCATGCCAACGCCGACTCCGCCATGAAGATCCAGGTGGCACTGGATGAAGCTAGCAAGGCAAAGCCGGTTCCCCCTCCGAAGCCGTCCGGCGAGAGCAGCCGGCAGCAGCATCACCAGAACAACAAGTGCTATGACAACTGGCTCGTCGTGGACACCCGGCCCACGGCAGACCCGACAGCCAAGCGCCGGCAGACTGGCAAGACGGTGTGGCAACCCGCCATGAGCTTCAATGAGATGCTCGACGCTCCCTGCAAGCACCACAGCGGCGCAAGGCCGTCCACGCACATGCTTCGGCAGTGCGGCGTCACCAAGCGCATCATGAGGGGCGATGTACCGCCTCCTCCGGCTCCAGCTCCAGGCGCGGGACAGCTGCCTCCGCCTCCACCGCCGCCTCCAGTCGGCGGTGCAGTGCGCGATGATGCCTACCCAGACCAGTACGCGGCCTATGTCGTCTTCACCAGCCTCGGCGATGACAAGCGAAGCGAGTGCCTCCTTCGGCTGGAGGTGAACACCGTCGTCCCGGCCAAACCAGAGTTCATGCGCTGGTCGGACCGCCCGGTCACCTGGACCCGGGAAGACCACCCGGCTGTCATGCCGAATCCGGGTGGCTACGCCCTCATCCTCAACCACACCATTTTTGCACGGCGCACGTGCAAGTTTTCTCGAGTCCTCATCGACGGCGGCAGCAACATCAACATTCTCTACCGCGACACGATGACCAAGCTCGGCCTCGAGGCCAAGGACCTGGAGCCCACCCGGACAATCTTCCACGGCATCATTCCCTTCCTCTCCTGTTCTCCAATTGGCCGGGTCCGACTCGACGTCCTGTTCGGCGACATCAACCATTTCTGACGCGAGCCGGTATGGTTCGAGGTGGTGGACCTATCCAGCGCGTACCACACGTTGCTGGGCCAAACCGTGCTGTCCAAATTCACGGTGGTCCCCCACTACGCGTATCTGAAGATGAAGATGTCGGGTCCGAAGGGCCTCATTACCGTCACTGGCGACTACCGCAAGTCCTTGGAGTGCGCCCGAGATGGTGCCAATATCGCCGAATCACTGGTCATTGACGAGGAGCGGCGCCAGCTCGACCGGATCGTCGCCATGGCGGGCGAGGCCTCGGCCGCGTCGATCCCGACTGACGAGCCGGCCGACGAAGCCGCCTTCAAGCCCTCCAAGGAGACCAAGAAAGTGAAGCTGAACCCGTAAGATCCTAGCTGCAGCAAGTATGTTGTCGTAGGCGCCTGCCTTGACAGCAAATAGGAAGGCGAGCTCGTCGACTTCCTCCATGAGAATCGGGATATCTTCGCATGGACTCCCAAGGACATGCCGGGTATCCCGGGGAAGTACACTGAGCACAAACTCCACGTCCGCAAGGACGCAGAGCCCGTCCGTTAACCCCTGTGATGTTTTTCCAAAGAGAAGAGAAGAACCATCGGTGAAGAGGTCGCCAAGCTTTTGGCGGCCGGCTTCATCATGGAAGTGTTTCACCCCGAGTGGCTGTCCAACCCAGTCCTCATCCTGAAGAAGAACAAGACCTGGTGCATGTGTATTGACTACACCAGCCTCAACAAGGCCTATCCCAAGGATCCGTTCACCCTCCCGCAGATCGACTAAGTCATCGACTCGACTGCCGGGTGCGAGCTCCTGTCCTTCCTAGACACCTACTCCGGCTACCACCAGATCAAGCTGGACCCGGCCGACACCCTGAAGACGTCCTTCATCACGCCCTTTGGGGCGTATTGCCACATCACCATGTCGTTCGGCTTGAAGAACGCCGACGCCACCTTCCAGCGTTGCATGCAGAAATGCCTGTTGCCGCAACTCGGCCACAATATCCATGTTTATGTGGATGACATCGTGGTGAAGACCAAGCAGCACCTCACGCTCCTCGACAACTTGAAGGAAACATTCACCAACCTCTGCTAATACAAGGTCAAGCTTAACCCGGAAAAATGCGTTTCCTGTGTCCCGGACGGAAAGATACTCGGCTTCCTCGTGTCAGAACGCTGCATTGAGGCGAACCCGGAGAAGATCAAGGCCACCGAGCGCATGAGCAAGCCGGCTCGGCTGCACGATGCCTAGAAATTCACCGGCTGCTTGGCCTCGGTCAGCCGGTTTCTCAGCCGGCTGGGCGAGAGGGCACTCCCCCTGTACCAGCTAATGAAGAAGACGAAGTCGTTCGAATGGAACGACCAGGCGGACGAGGCCTTGATACGTCTCCAACGTATCTATAATTTTTGATTGCTCCATGCTACTTTATCTACTGTTTTAGGCAATATTGGGCTTTATTATCCACTTTTATATTATTTTTGGGACTAACCTATTAATCGGAGGCCCAGCCCAGATTTGTTGTTTTATGCCTATTTCAGTGTTTCGAGGAAAAGGAATATCAGACAGAGTCAAAACGGAACGAAATCAACTGGAGAAGTTATTTTTTGGAAGGAAAGCAACCCAGGGAACTTGGAGTGCACGTCAGGGGAGATACGGGCTGCCCATGAGGGTGCCCCCCCGGGCGCGCCCCCAACCTTGTGGGGCCCCTGTAGCTCCACCGACGTACCCCCTGCACCCATATATACCTACGTATCGTAAAACTTCTAGAACAGAAGATAGATCGGGAGTTCCGCCGCCGCAAGCCTCTGTAGCCACCAAAAACCTCTCGGCAGCCCGTTCTGGCACCCTGCCGGAGGGGGAACCCATCACCGGTGGCCATCTTCATCATCCCGGCGCTATCCATGACGAGGAGGGAGTAGTTCACCCTCGGGGCTGAGGGTATGTACCAGTAGCTATGTGTTTGATCTCTCTCTCTCTCTCGTGTTCCCTCTATGGCACGATCTTGATGTATCCCGAGCTTTGCTATTGTAGTTGGATCTGATGATGTTTCTCCCCCTCTACTCTCTTGTGATGAATTGAGTTTTCCCTTTGAAGTTATCTTATCGGATCGAGTCTTTTATGAGAACACTATGTATGTCTTCTCGTGATTATCTGTGGTGACAATGGGATATCATGTGCCACTTGATGTATGTTTTGGTGATCAACTTGTGGGTTTCGTGACATTGGGAACCTATGCATAGGGGTTGGCACACGTTCTTGACTCTCCGATAGAAACTTTAGGGCACTCTTTGAAGTACTTTTATGTTGGTTGGATGAATCTGAGATTGTGTGATGCATATCGTATTATCATGCCCACGGATACTTGAGGTTACAATGGAGTATCTAGGTGACATTAGGGTTTTGGTTGATTTGTATCTTAAGTTGTTATTCTAGTACGAACTCTTTTATAGATCGATCCGAAAGAATAACCTTGAGGTTGTTTCATACCCTACCATAATCTCTATGTTTGTTCTCCGCTATTAGTGGCTTTGGAGTGACTCTTTGTTGCATGTTGAGGGCTTGTTATATTATCTATCTATGTTATTATTATTGAGAGAACTTGCACTAGTGAAAATATGAACCCTAGGCCTTGTTTCCTATAATTGCAATATTGTTACGCTCACTTTTACCACTTGTTATCTTGCTGTTTTTATTATTTCAGATTACAAAAACCTATATCTACTATCTATATTGCACTTGTATCACCATCTCTTCGCCGAACTAGTGCACCTATACAATTTACCATTGTATTGGGTGTGTTGGGGACACAAGAGACTTTTTGTTATTTGGTTGCAGGGTAGTTTGAGAGAGACCATCTTCATCCTACGCCTCCTACGGAGATAAACCTTAGGTCATCCACTTGAGGGAAATTTGCTACTGTCCTACAAACCTGTGCACTTGCAGGCCCAACAACGTCTACAAGAAGAAGGTTGTGTAGTAGACATCAAGCAGTTTCTGGCGCCGTTGCCGGGGAGGCTAGGTAAAAGGGCACTCACTCACACCCCGTCAACTAAGCTCTTTTCTGGCGCCGTTGCCGGGGAAGCTAGGTAAGTGAAGGTATATCTTCAGATCTTGCAATCGAATCTGTTTATTTCTTGTTTTAGCACTAGTTAGTCTATAAAAGAAAATTACAAAAAAATGGAATTGAGTTTGTCTCACACGCTTCACCTTTTTAATATTTTCCGTGAGTATGATAGAAAGTCAAATTGTGCCAAAGTGCTAGAAGAAGAAATCTCTAAAATGTTTGGCACTAAATATTTGAATGATGAGCATGATTGCAATGTTGTTAGTACGAATTCTTTGAATATCCATGATACTAATGATGATTGCACTAGTTATGATGAAAATATCTCTTATGAGCATGTCAACTTTTGTGGAGTGCATGTTTGCATGAACACACCAAATAGAGAAGATATTTATTGCAAGGGGCATAAGTACTTAAAAACCAAATTGTTGCAAGAAGAGCTAGATGAATGTGCTGAAAGATTCAATATTTTTCGCGCTCCTTGTGAACTTTGCAATGAACATGGTCATTTAAAGCTCCAATGCTATTTGTTTCATGCTCAAGTCATGTCCAAATATTGTGATAATTTGATTACCCTTGAGCATCATAAAGAGCTTAGCCTTCTTCTGGGTTATGAAGAAATGAAACGTACAATTAAGGGTATTCCAAAATTTAATCTTGATAGATTTCTTGATTTTGATCTAGAGAAGATTTATATGTATTGTGCGGTGAATTGCATTGAAAATCCTTATATTGCCAATTACATAAAGAAAAGAAAACAAATAGAGGATGATGAGAATACTAATGAAAGGGAAGAGACTTCCCAATCTCCTCCTATTATTTGTTATGATGAGTCAGGTAACGAGGAGGAGCTTTCTATACAACCAATCTCATTAATAAGGAGCTCAAAGAGGAAGGTTGAACCCACACATAATGTGAAGAAGAAAAAGAAAAGACGGAGCAAAAAGGTAGAAAGTTATCCCTCCCAAATGATGTTGCTCCCATTACTCATTGTGATGATGATAATTGCTATACTATTGGTGCTATCCATATTTTTAATGATGAGAGTGATTATGCTTATGATATGAAAGGGCCCAAGCTTGGGGAAGCAATGTTTGATGAGGATGAAATATTTGAGAATATATTTGCTGGAATTAATGTTTGTCCCAAGCTTGGGTATACTATGTTTAATGAAGATGATATTTTTAGCATCCCAAGTTGTGATATGCAAAGTTGTTACGATGATAGCATGCCTCCTACCTATAATGATTATATTGATGAAAGTGGGTTCGGAAGAGAGTCAACTTTAGGAAGTAGTGATCCCACTATTTTGGAGGATGTTGAATTTTATTGTGATGAATACGAAAGTGGATTTGGAAGAGTGTCAACTTTATTTAGTGATTCCACTATCTTGGGAGAGGTTTCAATCGATTATGATTAGAATGAAGTTGCTACTTATGATGATTATTGTGATGAAACTTATGCTATAAAAAGTAGTGATGATTATATTTACAAATCTTGTCATGATTATGATTACCCTTTTTCTGAAAATTACTCTTTTAATGTGGAAACAATTTTTAGTGTTCAAGTCTCTTATGATACTTCCACTATTCCAAATGAGAAGAATTTTGCTTATGTGGAGAGTAGTAAATTTTCTATGCTTGTAGATCATGAAAAGAATGCTTTAGGTGCTGGTTATATTGTTTAATTCATTCATGATGCTACTGAAAATTATTATAAGGGAGGAATATATGCTTGTAGGAATTGCAATAATATCAAGTTTCCTCTCTATGTGCTTCAAATTTTGAAGCTATGCTTGTTTTACCTTCCTATGCTTGTTGATTATTATTCACATAAGTTGTTTGCTCACAAAATCCCTATGCATAGGAAGTGGGTTAGACTTAAAATTTCTAGTATGCTTCATGATGCTCCCGTTATGTTTGAATTCTTATCTTTTATGTGAGCATCATTATCATCATCATGCCTAGCTAGAAAGGCAATAAAGAAAAGCGCTTGTTGGGAGACAACCCAATATTTATCCTTACTGTTTTTGTGTGTTCACATGATTATACTACTGTAGTAATCATGTTTATAGCTTTTGTTTCAATAAAGTGCCAAGTAAGACCTTTAGGATGGCTTATGGTGACAGTTGTGTTGATCCTGCTGAAAATCAGAAACTTTTGCACCCAGTAAATTAGTTTTGTTAATTCACAGAAACGTTCTCTTGATCTGAATCCTTTTTCTCTGGACTGGTACACGAATTTCTTAGGACTTCCTAATTTGGTAGGATTTTTGGAGTTCCATAAGTATACGTTTGATACAGATTACTACAGACTGTTCTGCTTTTGACAGATTCTGTTTTCTATGTGTTGTTTGCTTATTTTGATGAATCTATGAGTAGTATCGGAGGGTATGAACCGTAGATAAGTTGTAATATAGTAGATATTACACCAATATGAATTTAGAATGGGTTCATGACAGTACCTAAGTGGTGGTTCTATTTTCTAATACTAACGGAGCTTACGAGTTTTCTGTTGAGTTTTGTGTTGTGGGTTTTCAAGTTTTGGGTGAAGATTCGATGGGCTATGGAATCAGGAGTGGCAAGAGACTAAGCTTGTGGATGCCCATGGAACCCCAAGGTAATATTCAAGGACAACCAAGAGCCTAATCTTGGGGATGCCCCGGAAGGCAGCCCCTCTTTCGTCTTCGTTCATCGGTAACTTTACTTGGAGCTATATTTTTATTCACCACATGATATGTGTTTTGCTTGGAGCATCATTTTCTTTTGTTAGTTTTTGCTTGCTGTTAGAATAAAGTATCAAGATTTGAAATTATTAAATGAGAGAGAGTCTTCGCATAGTTGCATAATTATTTAGCTACTCATTGACCTTCACTTATATCTTTCGGAGTAGTTTGTCCTTTGCTCTAGTGCATCACTTATATCTTTTAGAGCACGGTGGTGGATTTGTTTTAAAGAAACTACTGATCTCTGATGCTTCACTTGGATTATTTTGAGAGTCGTTAATAGCATGGTGATTTGCTTAATGTTAATATACTTAGTGTTCAAGACATGTGAAACTTTCTTTTGAGTAAATTGAATACTAAGATAAGTTTGATGCTTGATAATTGTTTTGAGATATGGAGGTAATAATATAAAAGTCGTGCTAGTTGATAATTGTGAATTTGAGAAATACTTGTGTTGAAGTTTGCAAGTCCAGTAGCATGCATGTATGGGTAAAGTTGTGTAACAAATTTGAAACATGAAGTGTACTTGGCTTGTGCGTCCTTATGAGTGGCGGTCGGGGACGAGCGATGGTCTTTTCCTACCAATCTATCCCCCTAGGAGCATGCGCGTAGTACTTGAATTTTTTTTATGGCTTCTAAATTTTTGCAATAAGTATATGAGTTCTTTTGACTAATGTTGAGTCCATGGATTATACGCACTCTCACCTTTCCGCCTTTGCTAGCCTCTTCGGTACCGTGCATTGCGTGAAGGTTGAAAAAGTTTGAGATTATTTGAGTATGAAACAATTGCTTGGCTTGTCATCGGGGGTATAGAAGTTAGGAACATCTTTGTGTGACGAAAATGAAGCATAGCCTAACTATATGATTTTGTAGGGATGAACTTTCTTTTGTCATGCTATTTTGAGAAGACATGATTGCTTTGATTAGTATGCTTGAAGTATTATTATTTTTGTGTCAATATGAACTTTTGTCTTGAATCTTTCGAATCTGAATATTCATATCACAAGTAAGAAGAATTACATTGAAATTATGCCAAGTAGCACTCCGCATCAATTTTTTTTATCATTTACCTACTCGAGGACGAGCAGGAATTAAGCTTGGGGATGCTTGATACGTCTCCAACGTATCTATAATTTTTGATTGCTCCATGCTACTTTATCTACTATTTTAGGCAATATTGGGCTTTATTATCCACTTTTATATTATTTTTTGGACTAACCTATTAACTGGAGGCCCAACCCAGATTTGCTGTTTTATGCCTATTTCAGTGTTTCGAGGAAAAGGAATATCAGACGGAGTCAAAACGGAACGAAATCAACTAGAGAAGTTATTTTTGGAAGGAAAGCAACCCAGGGAACTTGGAGTGCACGTCAGGGGAGATACGGGCTGCCCACG
>NC_041391.1:507148056-507155654 GCF_002162155.2 Triticum dicoccoides
CCCCATAGCTCCACCGACGTACCTCCTGCACCCATATATACCTACGTATCGTAAAACTTCCAGAACAGAAGATAGATCGGGAGTTCCGCCGCCGCAAGCCTCTATAGCCACCAAAAACCTCTCGGGAGCCCGTTCAGGCACCCTGCCGGAGGGGGAACCCATCACCGGTGGCCATCTTCATCGTCCCGGCGCTATCCATGATGAGGAGGGAGTAGTTCACCCTCGGGGCTGAGGGTATGTACCAGTAGCTATGTGTTTGATCACTCTCTCTCTCTCTCTTGTTCTCTCTCTTGTTCCCTCTATGTCACGATCTTGATGTATCCCGAGCTTTGCTATTGTACTTGGATCTTATGATGTTTCTCCCCCTCTACTCTCTTGTGATGAATTGAGTTTCCCCTTTGAAGTTATCTTATCGGATCGAGTCTTTTATGAGAACACTATGTATGTCTTGCCGTGATTATCTGTGGTGACAATGGGATATCATGTGCCACTTGATGTATGTTTTGCTGATCAACTTGCGGGTTTCGTGACATTGGGAACCTATG
This sequence comes from Triticum dicoccoides, assembly GCF_002162155.2. NCBI lineage: Eukaryota > Viridiplantae > Streptophyta > Magnoliopsida > Poales > Poaceae > Triticum > Triticum dicoccoides. The sequence continues at coordinate 507,148,602 of NC_041391.1, forward strand.
CATAGGGGTTGGCACACGTTCTTGACTCTCCGATAGAAACTTTGGGGCACTCTTTGAAGTACTTTTATGTTGGTTGGATGAATCTGAGATTGTGTGATGCATATTGTATAATCATGCCCACGGATACTTGAGGTGACAATGGAGTATCTAGGTGACATTAGGGTTTTGGTTGATTTGTATCTTAAGGTGTTATTCTAGTACGAACTCTTTTATAGATCGATCCGAAAGAATAACTTTGAGGTGGTTTCGTACCCTACCATAATCTCTACGTTTGTTCTTCGCTATTAGTGGCTTTGGAGTGACTCTTTGTTGCATGTTGAGGGCTTATTATATTATCTATCTATGTTATTATTGTTGAGAGAACTTGCACTAGTCAAAGTATGAACCCTAGGCCTTGTTTCCTATCATTGCAATACCGTTTACGCTCACTTTTACCACTTGTTACCTTGTTGTTTTTATTATTTCAGATTACAAAACCTATATCTACTATCTACATTGCACTTGTATCACCATCTCTTCGCCGAACTAGTGCACCTATACAATTTACCATTGTGTTCGGTGTGTTGGGGACACAAGAGACTTTTTGTTATTTGGTTGCAGGGTTGTTTGAGAGAGACCATCTTCATCCTACGCCTCCTACGGATTGATAAACCTTAGGTCATCCACTTGAGGGAAATTTGCTAGTATCCTACAAACCTATGCACTTGCAGGCCCAACAACGTCTACAAGAAGAAGGTTGTGTAGTAGACATCAGGCCTTCCGAGACCTCAAGCGCATGCTCTCCACCGCAACAGTTCTGGCTGCGCCAGCCGGCAAGGAGCCGATGTTGCTCTACATAGCCGCGACCTCACAAGCGGTCAACACAGTGCTGGTGGTCGAGTGACCAGAGAAGGGCAAGACCCAAGCCGTCCAGCGCCCGGTCTACTATCTGAGCGAGGTGCTCTCCAACTCCAAGAAGAACTACCCGCACTATCAGAAGATGTGTTACGGCATGTACTTTACCGCCAAGAAGGTGAAGCAGTACTTTCAAGAGCACATCATCACCGTGGTCAGCATGGCTCCTATTAGAGAAATCATCGGGTGCCGGGATGCCTCTGGACGGGTCGCCAAGTGGGCGCTCCAGCTGGCCGGCCACACCATCCTCTATGAGCCCCGCACCATGATCAAGTCTCAGGCCCTGGCCGACTTCCTCGTCGACTGGACCGAGACCCAGTACCTGCCACCGCCTCCCAACTCGACGCACTGGCGCATGCATTTCGACGGGTCCAACATACGACTTGGCTTGCGGGCCGGCATCGTGCTATCGTCCCCAAAGGGTGACCGATTCCGCTACGCACTCCAGATCCACTTCACCGCCTCCGACAATGTCGCCGAGTACGAAGCCCTTGTGCACGGCCTCCGGCTTGCCAAGGAGCTCGGCATCCGGCGCATCCTGTGCTCCAATGAGTGGGCTGCCCATGACTCCAACATGGCAAGCTACCGCTTCCCCGTCCAGAATTTGTCCGGGTACTTCGAGCACTGCGAGTTCCTCCATGTACCATGCACGGAAAACGAGGCAATCGACACGCTCGCCAAGATCGCCTCGTCCGGACAGTCCATCCCGTCCGGCGTCTCCCTCGAGCTCTTGCACAAGCCGTCCGTCAAGCCGTTGCCGGACTCCGAGTCCATCCACGTTCCAGACGACCCGGCCGCATCTCACGCGGCCCGGGGTCTGCTGAACCCGGCCCGGTGACTGCCAAACCCGGCACGGGGACTGCTGAACTCGGCCCGGGGGCTGCTCAGCTCGACCCGATCACCATCGCCCCGGACCCGACCATTGCCATCCTTGACTTGGGGGCTGCTTAACCCGGCTCAGGGGCTGCTGACTCAGAACCCGCCCTAGTGGCCGTCTTCTCCATGGTAACAGCTCCGTCTTGAGCCCTGCCAATCTTAGAGTTCCTGGAGAACGGGGTTCTCCCCATGGATGAAACCGAAGCCCGGCAAGTACAGCGCCGGGCATCCGCCTACATCATCATCAATAACGAGCTCGTCATGCATAGCTCCACCGGCGTGTTCCAGCGATGCGTTGAGCAGGAGCAGGGCGTCGACATCCTCCTCGACATACACTAGGGCGAATGCGGGCACCACGCCACGTTGCAATACCTGGTGGCCAAGGCTTTCCGCCGTGGTTTCTACTGGCCCATGGCCCTCCAAGATGCTGAGTCACTCGTTCTCAAGCCAGCGCTTCAGCAAGCGCAGCCACCAGCCAGCGTTAGCACTCCCCACTATTCCGATCGCCTGGCCTTTCGCGGTCTGTGGACTCGACATGGTGGGACCCTTCAAAACCGCTAGAGGCGGCATGACGCATCTGCTGGTGGTGGTCGACAAGTTCACAAGTGGATCGAAGGACGGTCAATCAAGAAACTAGACGGGCCAACGGCCGTCCGGTTCATTAAAGACATTGCGGTTCGCTATGGCATGCCGAACAGCATCATCACGGACAATAGCACCAACTTCGCCAAGGGCGCGCTCGAGCAATACTGCTCCGTCTCCGGCATCCGCCTCGACCTGGCCTCCGTTGCACACCCGTAGTCCAAGGGGCAGGTCGAGCGGGCCAACGGCCTCATCCTGTCCGACATCAAGCCGTGGCTCGTCGAGCTAGTCATCCGCTCACCCGGTAGCTGCCTCGACAAGTTGCCGGCCGTTCTCTGGAGTCTCCGAACCACGCCGAACCGGTCGACCGGGTTCACCCTGTTCTTCCTCATTTATGGAGCCGAAGCCATCATCCCAACCGACGTCGAGTTCGACTCGCCGCGTGTCGCGATGTACACCGAAGCCGAAGCCAAAGAAGCCTGTGAAGAAAGCGTCGACCTACTCAAAGAAGCCTGCCTCCTGGCGCTCAGCCATTTGGCCATCTACCAGCAAGGCCTGAGGCACTACCATAGCAAGAAGATCAAGCCCGTCGCGTTCCGCAAGGGAGACCTCGTCCTCCGACTCGTCCAAGAGCAAGTCGGCTAGCACAAGTTGTCCCCTCCATGGGAGGGCCCATTCACCGTGAGCCGGGCCTTGCGCGACCACAACGCCTACTACCTCATCGACGCACGCAAGTCAAACAACCGCAAGAGAGACACCGCCGGTGAAGAAACGACACGGCCGTGGAACGCGGAACTCATCCGCTCATTTTACAGTTAGCCGTACGAATGTATGTATCGCCACCTTTTGTAAACGCATGAAGCTATGGGGTCCCCGGACGAGACTCGGGGGCTGCCTTTTGTCAACCAAATTATTGTGTCCCTACTTTTTTGCATCACCATGCTCCTGAACCCGGCCACCGGTCCGACTCGCTTGACCCGGGGGCTGGCCGGCTCAATTGCCACCCGTCGCCTTCCTTCGTGATTCCTGATGCACTAAGGGCGCCGCGGCGCCCCACTTCGCCCTAAGCCACAGACCCGGCTTCGGCTGTCGGCTGGCAAGCACAACGGGCCAGAGCTCCTGCGCGCTTCAAAAACCAAGTTAAAGGCTATCGGGTCGATCAACTCGGCCCGTTGCTTTAAAAATAAACAGCCGCACGACCTGCTGCTCACCAACCGGCTCCGCCGGATTGCCGCCAGCCAGCCCAGTGGGTGTTTCACTCACGCTCAATGTTTTGAAAAAGCTAAGTACTGCACGCTCCTCTCAAAGAGCCGAACTCCTTGTCACGGACCGGATCCTCAGCCGTCTGACTCGCGGGGGCGGGGGGGGAGGTTTGAGAAAGGAAAAGTGCAAGAAATCGGTTCAAAAAAGAAAAGCAAGAGTAAAAACATTCACAACATATACACATAAATATTTAAAGGCCCACGGCCCGAGTTCATTACACCTAGAACCCCAGTGGGTGGGTGGACCTATACCTAACAGATTCTACCAAGGCATCTCAGGCATCTCCAGCGCTGGGTCGTGACATCGACGGCTCTCCCCTGGCGGCCTCCGGGTCCAGCGAGGTACCGGTGTCCTCCTCGGCACCCCCGTCGCGGTAGACGCCCGTCTCCTCCGAGCTGCCCTCCGGGTCATGAAGAAGCAGGGCATAGTCTTCACCGGCCACGACCCCGCTGTCTTCCGCCCGCTCCGGCTGGTACTCGTCGTGGAAGGCGAACTCAGCGATGTAGCTGGCCCGGGAGGTAATCCGGTTGACTTGCTCCTGCAACAGCCGCTCCAAGCCAGCCCGCTGGCCCATCAGCGCGTCCAGCTGCAGGTTCGGATGCCAAGATAGCGTGAACCGGAGTGCCATCTCGGCACCGGCATGAGCGGCGGAGACGTGCCACTGATGGAGCCGGTCCGACCCCATCTCCAGCCAGTGCGCCAGACGCGTAAAGCTGCTCGCCTCGATGGAGCCCGGCCAAAGGGCCATCATCATCGCTGTGCCGGCCTAGGACAGCCGCCCCATCTGCTCCCCTAGGAACCGCAGGCGGGCGTCGGCGGCGGTCATGATTTCTGGGAAGGTCCACGCCACCTGCGGGTCCATCCCGGATTTGACGACTCCTAAAGGGTCGCGTTGGAAGCGGACGGCCTCCTCTGCCAGCCGATGCGTCTCTGGGAAGGCCCCTGCCAGAAAATGAAGCAAGTCAGAAAAAGGACAACAAGGACGAAAAGCCGGATCCCAACACGGCAAAACCCAAGAAAAGCACTTACTGGAGAAGGATTCTTCCAGGTGCTGCGCTTCAAGATCGCCCCACTCCCGATCAATGGTGCGGTCGCGCTTCTGGAGCGCCTTCTCCAAGTTGGCCGCCTTGGCAAGGGCCGCCTTCAAATCGGCATCCTTGTCATCAGTCGTCTTCTCGGCCGCCTCGCAATAACGGGCCTCATCCTGACGGGCCCCCTCCGCCGTGGCAGCCTGCTCCCTCAGGCGCTGCACCACGGCCTAGAGCCGGCCCTTGTCGTCGGCCAGCCTGCCGCGTTGCTGGTTTGCCTCGACCAGGGCCTGCTGCGCCTCCACCACATTGGCGGCCTCTGCCTTAAGGAGCTCCACCTCGGCCTCGAGGCGGCTCTTATGGCCCGCCAGCTTCTCCCGCAGCTGGTTGGCCTCATCAAGCGACCGCCGGGCCGCTGCCGCCTCCACCCTCGCCCGCGCCACCTTGGCACCAAGATGGCTGGTGTCGGCAAGAAGCCGGTCATAATGATTACCGGCCCGGAGCAGCCAGGTCTGCCGGGACAACACCTTGGTTACAAAAAGGAAGATTCAGGAATGGAAAAAGCAAGACTTAAGATTTGGCCCAACTATTACACAGTTGGCCTGAATCTCGGGGGCTACACCCAGTGGGTGCGCTAGCGCGCCGCCACTAGAAAAGAGCACGAAGATACCTGCGGCGACGCGGAGCTCCTCCTCCTTGGCGGCGAGCTGCTCCTTGAGCTTCCGGTACTTACCCAGGAGGCGGTTGATGGCGCCGGCCCAGTAGGCCTCGAGTTTCTAAAAAAAGGCAATAATCAGGACAAAGACATCATCCTAAAAGATTCGACCCAACTACTACGTAGTTGGCCCGAACCTCGGCGGCTACACCCACAAAGAAGAAGTTGCAGAAGAAGCTTACCAGCACGGCACGCTCCAAGTCCCACGTCCGCTCCACCTCGCCCTGGGCGGAGGCCTCAAGCCGTTCCATCCGCCCACACAAGCGGCGGCTGACGGCGTCCATCGCCTCCTCCTCCTGAGTCTGGAGCCCGAAGACCACGGCACTCCCGCTCCGCGCCGGCTGCGGCATGGTGGCCCGACGTCCTCCCTGCCAGGGCACTAGGGCGTGCTCCCCACTGGCCGCTCCCGACACGGCCAGCACCTCCTCCGACGCCCTCTCCGGCGCCACCACCGACCTGGAGCCGGGATGGCCTGCGACGCCACAGTCGTCTCGGCAGCCGGGGAGGCCTACGGCACCTCCACCCGCGGTGCCTCCTCCAACACCGGCGGCGTCCCTTGTGCGCCGCCCGTGGAGCCTCCTCCAAGACGGCGCCAGCGCCGCCTCCATCGGTCCCCGCTCGCCCGACAGCGTTGAACCGCGGTGGGGTGTCGTCCTCCACCTCCACGACCTCCTGGTCGAGGATCACCACGTCAGCCCGGCCTCCATGGCCGCGCTCCCTCACCGACGATGTCTCAAAGACCGTCGCCGCCACCACCGTGCCCTCCGGCATCTCGCGCCATGTCGGCTCCTCGCTGAGTCGCGCCCATGCCGCCGTAGCATCGGTCCAAGCCCGGACGACACCGCCTCCAACTCCGCCTCAGCCCTGTTCATGTCCCGCCAGGCTACGCCTTCGGCATCGGTCGGGTCCAGGGCGAGGACCGGGTCGGCCCGCTCCCCCTCCTCGTCCCGGCTCCTGCGGAACGCGGCCTCCACGGCGGCCGCGACATCTGACGCCGCCATCGCCAGCACGATCGGTGACCTGAAGAAGAAGACGAAATGAACAAAAGCAAAGCCGGCTCGGCCATTCGAACGACAAACAGGAGAAGAAGCTTACCCTGTCAGGACCGGGACGGGGGCCGGCCTCCCATGCTCGGTGCCTCACTTCCTCTTGGGCGGCCTCGTGCTCCCTTCGGGTCCGCCGTGCGCTTCAGGGCCCAGGGCCGCGGCGCGATGCTATCCATCCCATGCGGACGGCTCGGCGCCGCTCCGCGCGATGACCCAGCTCCGCCCACGTCGCCGCCTCCTCCGCCCAATGCCACTACATCAGCAATTGGCGTCAGCATCGCCTGCGCCATGTCGAGTCCGACCACTCAAGAAACATAAAAGAGAATACAAGACTTACCCGCACGACGCCCAGCGCTGGTGTTGACCTCGGCCTCCTCCTCCATGCCGTGGGCCGCGGGCTCCTCTGACGCCGCCTGCACCACCTGCGACAGAGCCTGGGCGTAAGGATGTCGGATGGCGTTCAGAAGCACCTCCCGCGTCGCATCATGGCGAAAAAGGAGATGCGTAGGAGCAAAGTAAGGAGACCAAATACTCACCAGAGGTGCCGGATTCGACTCGCTGTACAGCGCCTTGCCGAACCACTAGTCCTCCCCAAGGTTGGCCTTGGAGATGTCGTTCACTCAGCGCGCAATCTGCTCCGCTGACAGGC
>NC_041391.1:507155771-507174491 GCF_002162155.2 Triticum dicoccoides
GGTCTCGAATACCGGCCATCTCGCCGATGAGGCAGGAGCGCCTCTGCAGCGAGAGAACCCGACGCATAATGAACGCGGCGATGAGGTCATTGCCGGTGAGCCCTTCCACGTCTTCATCACTGCCACCCACTCACATGGATGTAGAATCTCCTGTGACGGGTGCCTAGGGGAGTAGCTAAAGTTCATCTTTGCCCGCGGCGGCGCGATGGTGAAGGCCGGAAGGTTGATGCGGTTCGCACCCAAGTTGCGGACGTAGAAGAAGGAGTCCTGCCATTTCTTGGCAGAATCCTCCAGTAGAATCTTGGTCCAGTCCGCCTCCGATCGCTTCGAGATGACGGCGGTGCCGCAGTCGGCGAACTCTCCGGCCGTGGGCCCCTGCTGCTTCAGGGAGAAGAAGCATGCCCAGAGGTCGATCGTGGGATCGACCCCCAGATACCCCTCGCAGAGGGTAACGAAGCCCGAAAGCTGGACGACGGCGCCGGCGCCGAGATGGTGGGGCTGGAGCCCGAAGAACTCCAGGAACAAGCGGAAGAAGGTGCTTGCTGGCAGCCCAATCCATGCTCGAAGTGCGTGAGAAAGACCACGCGCTCTGCTCCCTAGGGCTGCAGCCTATGCTCGCCGTGGCAGGCGGACGGTGACATCTGTCTCCCGCGGCAAGCGCCGGGACACGTGGAGATGGGCGATGTCCTCGACGGTGACAATCGAACCCATCCAAGAGCCTGATAGCAGTGCCATCAATGAAGATGAGAAAGAAAGAAAGAAGATGGACGACGGCGAGGTTCTGCTCGAAGCAACGGGCGTTGCAGCGTGGCTGTCGCAAGAAGCAGAGCAAGGATGAAGAGGCAGGAGGGCGTGAGCGAGAATGATGTCCACCGCCCCCTCACCCCAATTTATAGCCCTCGGTTTGAACGTGGGGTAGTGGGTTCGTCTGCGCTCGCCTTTCCCACTACCCTGCAATAAGTGCGCATGTACGCGCGCAGTAACTGCACGGGGAAGAGCTACCGGCCCCCGGACGCCGCGATAAATCCACACGCATAAGTCATGGGAGCGTAGCGGCGGGCCCCAGCCCGTTGCCCAGTCCCGTCATGCGCGTTGCCTGTCAGGCCCCTCCAACTTCCGGGCACCATGTGGTGCCCGCGCAAAGCCCGAGGGATCGCCCAAGATTCGATGGACTCCTCGGCTCCTGCCACTGCCGGGATGCCGCGATCCGGTTTTCGGAAAAACCAGCACACAGTGGGTGTTACCGGACCGGCGCTCGCAGAATTCGCCTTGCTTAAGGGGGAAACTGCAAAGTCCCACTCATCTGAAGACGGTGGAACTTCACAAATTCGGGGACTACTATCAGGGGGATGAACCCCGGGTAGGCAACGGAACCCGGATCCTTTTCAAAAACAACGGGGCCGGCGTCGCCCCTTAAGCCGGCACGCACTTGGCTAGGTCGCTCGACCCGGACAGGTCCCGCAACCCGGCCAAACTCTCCGACCCGGCTAGGCACCTCGACCCGGCCTCGACGACCAGTACAAGACAGCCGAACCCAGCACGACCAAGGCTTCCTCAGCAAGCCAACTCCACCCGTGCCGTGTTCCGCAATCCAGCCACGGGTCAGGTCCCGTACCATCTAGGCCGTACGATGGGACGAGTCTTTAGCCACTGATGACCAGGGCAATAGTGCGCCGCCCATGCCTCTGGTCAGCTGGAGCGTCGCAACAGTGCCCCTCACCTACCCGCTGACCAGGGCCGGCCTGGCTATAGTGCCCCCGTCCTCACTACTGACAGCAGCAAGCGGTGACCTAACGGAGCGCCACTGTACACGACTCGACTCGGCCATGCCCTGACGGTCGACAAGACGGCGCACAGTCCCCCTAGGCACGCGGGACCCACACCTAGGGGAACCCGGCGAACTATAGGCCCCTAGCGGGTCCCAGCCCGGGTCCGCAGACGCCGACGACCCGGTCCCACCAACTTGTAACATTACCATTGTACCCCTGGGGGTTGGCCTATAAAACCCCTAGGAGCCCTCGCATATACGGGCAAGTAGAGAAGTAAGCAAGCAGGAAAGCATAGAGAAACTAGCCACCAAACAGTAGCATCCACCCGAGGAGAAGGAGCAGCCTAAGCCTTGGCCAGCCTTCCTTCCTCCCCCATACAGCTCTAGGAGCAACCTTGTACTGTCGCACATCAAACTACACCCTCCAGGACTACGGGTGTTATCTCTCCAGAGAGCCCCGAACCTGGGTATGTCTTGCGTCCGCGCTCGCTCATGCCAACCCCGCCTCTGGAGCCTACTAGTGCCCTCGAGCCTCCTCCTCTCTTTAGCCATCCCATGGCATCTGCCGTGCGCCCGCACGACACTTCCCTTATTAATTCTTTCATGAGTTACATCATTGACTAATGTTATGTTTGTCAATCTACAATAAAATTTTCTACTTATAATTTTCTTTGTGCAATGTCATCACCTACCATAAGTTTAGCATATGATCTTTTTCATTTATTTCCTTTATTTTATTGAAACAAGAAAGTAAAGAAGGCCAAACTCAAACTATACTTTATTATATATCTCGCACATGATTACAAGGATTGATCACTAAGCAAACTCTCAAAAAGAAAGGATCGAACTAAGAAAGTAAAGGCAAAAGATAGTGAGATGATACGATACCGGGGCACCTCCCCCAAGCTTGCCGAAAGCCAAGGGGAGTGCCCATACCCGATACTCAGTTTTCTTTTGGTGGTGAAGAAGGAGGTGGTGGTGATGAAGAAGAAGCAATCTTGTTCGATATATCCCTGAGTGTATCTCTCAAGCTTTGAATTTCCCGAAGAGCTAGATGAAGTAACTCGGTGTTCTTCTCTACTTCAGCCATGCTATGTTTATTTTCCGGGCCCCAAGAGTTTGTCCCTGAATCACTTTCTCTTGGACGAGATATGTCCCAATTGAATGGTATATGCACACGAGGAGTGTTTTCAAACCCATAATTATGAATCAAATTGTGAAAATTGTTTTGATGTAACATGTGTAGAGGTCTCTTTGTAGGGAGTTCTTCCTGATCTCTTAGGCCCTCTTGATTGTTTATGGGCCTCATGACTTGATGGGGGTTAGGATGAGTGGAGATGCCAGCCAGAGTGCCTCTCTCAGAGGCCGGAGGGTGAATTCTAAATGAGTCCCCCTCATCTTCCTCCATAACGACCTCTTCAAATCCTTCTCCCCTGGACTCTTTATAAAACAACCAAGCATCGCCTTCTCCAGTGTTGGAGGAGGGAGAATACATGATGCCTGGCTCAAAAGATTTGACAGAAAAATAACGAGAAAAGAAAATAGGAGATTTCTCCGTGATATGGAGGTCAACAGGTTCAGGAGGTATATAAAGATTTTTTATCTTGGGGAACAAGCAGAACAGAAGAAAAACATAGTCCCGAAAGTACCCGAGGTGGGCACAACCCACCGGGGCGTGCCTGGCATGCCAGGCGCGCCCTGGTGTATCGTGCCCACCAGGGTCACTTTCCTGGAAATTTCTTGTTTTCCTAATTTTTTAAATATTCCAAAACTGACAAAAAATATTTTTGCGGATTGTGTAGTCCGTTTACTTACCGTATCACGTACCTCCATTTTTTCATGATTCTGGGATGTTCCGGCAGGTTTCCTTAATGTGTTCTTCCGGTGTCAAAGTTTGGATGATATTGCTTTCAACATTAACGGGCATACCTGAGATATAGTGTTTTATTCGTTGCCCATTGTCAACCTTTGGGTTAGTACCTTCGGCATTATTTGTTTTGATAGCTCCGGATTGATAGACCTCCTCGATGACATATGGTCCTTTCCATTTGGAGAGTAGTTTTCATGCAAAGATTGTGAAACGAGAGTTGTACAAAAGAACATATTCACCTACTTTGAACTCATGCTTTTGGATTCTTTTGTCATGCCCTGTTTTAACTTTTTCTTTGCATAACTTAGCACTTTCATAAGCCTGGGTTCTCCATTCATCTAATGAGCTAATATCAACTAGCCTCTTTTCACCAGCAAGTTTGAAATCATAATTGAGTTCTTTAATTGCCCAAAATGCTTTGTGTTCTAACTCAAGAGGTAAATGAAAAGCTTTTCCAAAAACCATTTTATATGGAGACATACCCATAGGATTTTTATGAGCTGTTCTATAAGCCTAAGGTGCATCATCTAATTTCATAGACCAATTCTTCTGGGACCTATTGACAATCTATTGTAAGATTAGTTTCATTTCTCTATTGCTAAGTTCAACTTGACCACTAGACTAATGATGATAAGGTGATGCAATTCTATGGTTAACATCATACTTAGCAAGCATTTTACGGAAAGCACCAAGAATAAAGTGTGAACCACCATTAGTCATTAAATATCTAGGGACTCCGAACCTTGGGAAAATAACTTCCATAAGCATTTTAATACAGGTGTTGTGATCAGCATTACTGGTTGGAATAGCTTCTACCCACTTACCAACATAATCAACAGCAACCAAAGTATGTGTATACCCATTAGAGGAAGGAAAAGGTCCCATGAAATCAAATCCCCAAACATCAAATAGTTCAACAACAAGTGAATAATTCATAGGCATTTATTGACGCTTACCAATATTGCCTATTCTTTGGCATTCATCACAAGATGAGACATACTTACGGGCATCCTTGAAGAGAGTGGGCCAATAAAAACCATATTGCAATACCTTATGAGTGGTTCTGTCTCCCGCGTGATGTCCTCCATAAGCTTCAGAGTGACATTTCCGTATGATTTGTTCCTGTTCATGCTCAGGTACACAACATCTAATAATACCATCTACCCCTTTTTTATTAGGATGCGGGTAATCCCAAAAGCAATGTCTTAAATCATAGAAGAATTTTTCTTTTGTTGGTATGTGAAGCTAGGTGGTATGTATTTAGCAAAAATACAATTAGCATAGTCAGCACACCAAGGTGTACTATTAAAAACATTTATTGCAGCTAATTGTTCATCAGGGAAGCTATCATTAATAGGTTGTGGGTCATCAAGAATATTTTCAAGTCTAGACAAGTTATCATCCACGGTGTTCTCTGCTCCTTTCCTATCAGTGATATGCAAATCAAATTCTTGTAGCAGAAGAACCCACCTAATGAGTCTAGGTTTAGCATCTTTCTTTTCCATCAGATATTTTATGGCAGCATGATCGGTGTGAACAACTACTTTAGAATCAACAATGTAAGATCTAAATTTATCACAAGCAAACACCACTGCTAAGAATTCTTTTTCAGTAGTAGCATAGTTTCGTTGAGCACTGTCTAGAGTTTTACTAGCATAATGAATAACATTTAGTTTCTTATCAACTCTTTGTCCTAGAACAGCACCAACAACATAATCACTAGCATCACACATGATCTCAAAAGGCAAGTTCCAATCAGGTGGTTGAACAACAGGTGAAATGATTAACGCTTTCTTTAGTGTTTCAAAGGCTTCCATGCAATCATCATTAAACACAAAGGGGATGTCCTTTTGCAAAATATTAGTAAGAGGCCTAGAAATTTTAGAAAAGTCTTTGATAAACCTTCTATAGAAACCAGCATGACCAAGGAAACTACGAATACCTTTGATATCTTTAGGACATGGCATTTTCTCAATTGCATCAACCTTGGCTTTGTCCACCTCAATGCCTCTTTCAGAAATTTTATGGCCCACGACAATACCTTCGTTAACCATAAAGTGGCACTTCTCCCAATTCAAGACAAGATTTGCTTGTTCACATCTCTACAAAACTCGATCAAGATTGCTTAAACAATCATCAAAAGACTTCCTATAAACAGAAAAGTCATCCATGAAAACCTCAACAATCTTTTGACAAAAATCATAGAATATAGCAGTCATACATCTTTGAAAGGTAGCAGGTGCATTACATAAACCGAAAGGCATACGTCTATAAGAAAATGTTCCAAAAGGACAAGTAAAAGGGGTCTTTTCTTGATAAAATTGTGAAACAGGTATTTGTGAAAAGCTGGAGTATCCATCAAGGAAGCAAAAATGTGTGTGCTTAGATAATCTTTCTAACATTTGATCAATAAAAAGCAGAGGGTAATGATCTTTTGTAGTAGTTTTCTTTAATTTTCTATAGTCGATTACCATTCTATAGCCCGTGGAAATTCTTTGTGGAATAAGCTCATTCCTATCATTAGGAACAACAGTAATACCTCCTGTCTTAGGGACACAATGAACAAGGCTTACCCGTCTACTATCAGCTATAGGATAGATTATACCTTCTTCCAGAAGTTTCAGTATTTCCTTTCTTACCACGTCTTTCATCTTCGGATTTAACCGATGTTGGTGACAACAACGGGTTTAGCGTCAGGTTCCATATTAATCTTGTGCTAACATAGAGTGGTGAGGGAGTCCTGGACTAAGGGGTCCTTGGACAGCCGGACTATATACTTTGGCCGGACTGTTGGACTATGAAGATACAAGGTAGAAGACTTCATCTCGTGTTCGTATGTGACTCTCCTTTGCATGGAAGGCAAGCTTGGCGATTCGGATATGTAGATTCCTTTATTTGTAACCGACTTTTTACAACCCTAGCCCCTCCCGGTGTCTATATAAACTGGAGGGTTTAGAATTCTAGGGTTTAAGCCACAACAATCATAACTTCATAGGCTAGACTTCTAGGGTTCAGCCATTACGATCTTGTGGTAGATCAACTCTTGTAATACTCATATTCAACAAGATCAATCAAGCAGGAAGTAGGGTATTACCTCCATAGAGAGGGCCCGAACCTGGGTAAACACTGTGTCCCCCGCCTCCTGTTACCATTAGCCTTAGACGCATAGTTCGGGACCCCCTACCCGAGATCCGCCGGTTTTGACACCGACATTGGTGCTTTAATTGAGAGTTCCGTTGTGTCGTCGAAGATAGGCTTGATGGATCCATCAATCGTCTACAACAATGCAGTCCAGGGGGAGATCTTCCTCCCCGGACAGATCTTCGTATTCGGCGGCTTTGCACTGTGGGCCAACTCGCTTGGCCATCTAGAGTAGATCGATAGCTACGCCCCTGGCCATCAGGTTAGAGTTGAATACCTGAATTTTGTGGCCGATATCCGCGGAGACTTGATCTTCGACGGATTCGAGCCAATGACGGCTATCCTAGGCCACCACAATGAACATGGCCTAGATCTGTCATCTGGCCGCACACAGGAGATAGCGCCTGTGACCGCCCTGGCCCTAGAGCCGGAGCGGACCGCGTCGTTCGAAGACAGGAAGCTCAACCCCAGCATGGAGGCCACAGACTCAGCGGCGCTCGAGCCGCACACAGACCCAACATTAGGATGGGCTTGTGTTACCAAAACCTCGGACTCATCTCCAGCCATGGGCTCCGGACCATGTGCATCCGCATCCATTGAACCCGATCGGACATCGGTCTTAGAGTTCAGCTCTGCGGACATCTTCTAGCACTCGCCTTTTGGCGACGTGCTAAATTCATTGAATTCCCTCTCCCTGATAGGGGATTCTCGACCGAACTCTGTTTGTTCGAATGGGAAGCGGACGACGAAGAACTTCGCTTCCCACCCACCACCCACTTTATAGCCACTATCGACGACTTAACCGACATGCTTGACTACGACTCCAAAGACATCGACGGTATGGACGACGATGCCGGAGAGGATCAGGAACCACTGCCTATAGGGCGTTGGACAACCATATCCTTATACGACATATACATGGTGGATACACCCAAGGAAAATAACGACGATGATGAAAATCCAGTCGAGGATAAACCTCCTGAGATACAGCCGAAGCGCCGACGTCAGCAGCGCTGCTCTAAGCCATGCCGTAGTAAAAACATCAATACCGTCACAGAAGAGGATAACACTTCGGACGGTGCCAAAAACAATGAAGACCCCATTGAGCTGACCTCCGAACAGGAGGAACGGGATGATGGGTGAGTCAGCCCTGGCGAACAGGCCATGAACAAAGTCTAAGAGGATAGCAACTACCTTCCGCTCTCCGAGGACGAGGTTAGCCTCGGTGATGAAGATTTCATCGTGCCTGAAGAGCCCGCCGAACAGGAATGCTTTAAGCGTCAGCTAATTGCCACTACAAGAAGCCTGAAAAAGAAGCAACAGCAGCTTCAGGCTGATCAAGATCTGCTCAATGAAAGATGGACTGATGTCCTGGCAGCCGAGGAATATGGCCTCGAGCGCCCAACCAAAAGCTACCCGAAGTGCAAACTGTTACCACAGTTCGATGACGAGGCGCTGGAGCCCATCCTACCAAGGTACAATACGGCTGACCGACCACCACATGGTCGGGACAAAGCGACACCTCAAGACGAATACCAGCCCGCACTACCTCGCCGAACAAACAGAAATACAGCAGCTCGGGGATTTACACATGACCTGCGACGCGATTTGGAAAAGAGCGCAGGTCATACAAGATCAATTTATGGATCATGGGGGCATGCCTTGACGCGCGATGATGACCATCTGGATGAACATGACAACATAACC
Organism: Triticum dicoccoides; assembly: GCF_002162155.2. NCBI lineage: Eukaryota > Viridiplantae > Streptophyta > Magnoliopsida > Poales > Poaceae > Triticum > Triticum dicoccoides. Next base: position 507,164,258 of record NC_041391.1, read on the forward strand.
ACGTCCGGGCTGAAAACCATAGACGAGCTCCATCCGAGCTACGTCATGACTTGGCCTGATATAGAGGCTCCCCACACCCCCTTTGCTTCACTTACGAAGTAATGGGACATGATTTCCTAGAAGGGTTTAAACCCGTAAACATCGAATCATATGATGGCACAACAGACCCCGCGGTGTGGATTGAGGATTTTGTTCTCCACATTCATATGGCCCGCGGCGATGATCTTCACGCCATCAAATACCTCCCGCTCGAACTCAAGGGACCAGCTAGATATTGGTTAAACAGTCTTCCCAAAAATTCCATTGGAGGCTGGGAGGAATTGGAGGGCGCGTTCCTCGACAACTTCCAAGGCACATATGTCCGACCTCTGGATGTCGATGACCTAAGTCATATAACCCAACAGTCCGCAGAGTCAGCCAGGAAATTCTGGACTCGGTTCCTAACTAAAAAGAACCAGGTCGTCGACTGTTCAGATGCCAAAGCCCTAGCGGCTTTCAAGCACAGCATCCGCGACGAATGGCTGGCCAGACACCTCGTCCAGAAAAACCGAAGTCCATGTCAACCCTTGCGACACTCATGACCCACTTCTGTGCGGGTGAAGATAGTTGGCTAGACTGCAGCAACAACGGTAAAAGCAAACCTGGCACTTCTGAAGCAAGAAACAGCAACAGCAAGCCCCGACGCAATAGACATAAGCGTCGAAACAACGGTGATAACACCTAAGACACAGTGCTCAACACCGGATTCAGTGGATATAAGTCCGGTCATAGGAAGAAGCCATTTAAGAAAAACAATCCGGGCCCATCCAGTCTGGACCGCATACTAGATCGACCATGCTAAATCCAGGCACTCCTGATAAACCTGCCAATCATACCAACAGGGAATGTTGGGTCTTCAAATAGGCCGGCAAGTTAAATGCTGACAATAAGGAGAAAGGGTCGCAAAGCAATGACGATGGCGAGGAACCCTGACCACCGAACATAGGGGGACAGAAGAAATCCCCCCACCCAAATTAAAATGGTGAACATGATATGCACCACCCATATCCCCAAGAAGGAGCGCAAGCGTGCACTCAGGGACGTCTACGCGATGGAGCCGGTCGCCCCAAAGTTCAACCCATGGTCCTCCTATCCGATCACCTTCGATCGCAGGGACCACCCAACAAGTATCCGTCATGGCGGTTCAGCCGCACTGGTCCTTGACCCAATTATTGATGGATTCCATCTCACGCGAGTCCTCATGGATGGTGGCAGCAGCCTGAACCTACTCTATCAGGATACAGCGCACAAAATGGGTATCGATCCCTCAAGGATCAAGCCCACAAAAGCCACCTTTAAAGGTGTCATACCAGGTGTAGAGGCCTGCTGTATGGGCTCAATCACACTGGAAGTGGTCTTTGGATCCCCGGATAATTTCTAAAGCGAAGAGTTAATCTTCGATATCGTCCCTTTCCGCAGTGGTTATCATGCACTGCTTGGACGAACCGCATTCACTAAATTCAATGCGGTGCCGCACTACGCCTACCTCAAGCTCAAGATGCCCGGACCACGCGATGTAATAACGGTCAACGGAAATACGGGGCGCCCCTTCCATACTGAGGAGCACACCGCGGCCCTGGCAGCAGAAGTATAGAGTAGCCTTTTTAGGCAGAACCTCAATTCGGTAGTAAAGCCCCCGGACACCGTCAAACGAGTCCGAACTACTCTATAGCAGGACCATCCAGCTCGTCCAGAGCTCGACTAGCAATTCGGCATTTGTCCCAGTCCCAAGCAAGCGATGACATTCGTGCCGCGCGTACATAACTACGCACTTAAAGTACCATGGGCATGGACGGAGGCATAGCTAGACCGCGGTCCACAATGCGGCTCAACCACCCCTGGATCCGCATTCCTTCACTTTTTCTCTTTCTTTTAGGTTCTGCTCTTCTTGAAGCTTTTCTGATAACCTGATCATTGGACCCATCGCGGGACGGACACACCAAGAAGGCAAGGGGCTTTGACGTACAAGGGAATTCCCAGGTGGTCTCTGCTAATGATCGTTATAGCTATTTTAAATACCCGCACGCAGCTCTCCCTTGGTCATGGCATGTTAAATAGCCTTACTTGCTTATCGCACTACTTGTACACATACGCCTTGACGTATTAATCAAACTACAATGGAAAATAATTTGCGGCTCAATATTTGAGATGTCAGCTTATTACTTGATTTTTTTCCTTGTCTTTGTATTTTTTATCAATTGCACCTGTACACTCTGGTACGCATTACTTATCCAGGGGCTTCATCACGCCCCATACCATGGCAATAAAGTTCGAACACTTTTACAGTACAGTTTGGCACCCCGAACTTATAGCATTATATGCATCGGCTCCGAATCATGGCTTTGGTCAATAGTTGTGTTGCCCGGCTCCTGTGCTTACTACCTTATGTTCTGCTATATCGGCTAGGGTAGTAAAGGGAGAACTAATGCGATTGTGTCCCGGTTCTTCCGGACGTGCACCTCAGTAGAGAAAGCCGAAAACTGACTGTCATCATGCAGCGAGAGCTGGTCAGCTGTTTGAGAGGTTTCAAATCCTTAGAGATTTTTCCACTTTATGTGAGGAATCGGTTTTTATCCGATTAGGCGTGTATAGTGCCCCAACTTCAGTCTTCCAAATACCCAGGGCTTCGCCAGAATTTTCATTGTCAAACTCCTATGGCTAAGTGAGGGTGAAAAAGCCTTATTGTCCGATTTCCTTGTTTGTTGCGTGAAACACCTCGTTTAAGGACCAAAATTTGGAGTAAAGAGCATTTATATTTATCCCGAACACCCCTGTACTATCCCCATGGGGGTAGAAGCCGACGACTGGCCAACTCTCAGATTTTCATAAACGGCCGCACAGGAGGTAAAACTTTAAAGTAACAAGCATTATATTACATAACGACCTTGTTTCATATTACAAGACAGGATAAAATGAATGTTTTCATGGGAATATAACATCCTTTGCACATTTCTTCGCCACAAGGCGGGATCCCTCCAGGACACTATCAAAGTATAGCTCGGGTCGGCGGTGCTCCTTGCCGTCAGGCGGCCCCTCAGTCATCAGCTTCTTGGCATCCATCTTCGCCCAGTGCACCTTGGCGCGGGCAAAGGCCATCTGCGCACCTTCAATGCAGACCGACCGCTATATAACTTCAAGCTGTGGGTAGGCACTCACAAGCCGCTTCACGAGTCTGAAGTAGCTGCTAGGCATGGGCTCGACAGGCCATAGCCGTACTATTAGGTCCTTCATGGCTACTTCGGCCGCCTTGTGCAGCTCACCAGCTGTTTCAGCTGGTCACTAAGTGCACCGAATGTTCTGGTCCAAGGTATTGAGACCAGAACAACTTCTCCGTAGATCTCCCTTCTTCGGCTCGATAGAACTCTGCAACATCTGATATGTTGCGCGGCAAATCCGCAAACGCTCCTAGAGAGCTCCAAATGCGGGTAAGTAAAAGGAACGTTTCCTTCACATACTTTCTTTGCATAATAAAAGCCTTACCCGCTGCGATCTTCTTGGCCGCCTGGATTTCCTGGAGGGCGCTCTGGGCTTCGGCTCGGGCATCTTGCATGCTCTGGCGGGCCTTGGCAAGTTCAGACTCTTGAGTCTTAGAATCACGCTCCAAGGACACGTACTTCTTGACGGTGTTCTGGAGCTCTTGCTGGACCTTGCTGACCCGGGCCTCCTGCTTCTCGCGCACGGTGTGTTACTTGGCCGCTTTGTCCTCGGCCTCAGCTAATGCCTTCTTGAGGGCCGCCACCTCGGTCGTGGCCCCTAATAAAGTTCATGACACTTTAGTCAGTACAAGCCATTCATCCTTCCTAAATATACACGTAGGTTACTACATACCTTTTCTTTCTTCCAGCTGCTTCTTCACGAGGCCGAGCTCTTCCTCGGCCCGCTCCAGATTCTGCTTCAGTTCGGAGACCTCCATAGTATGACCGGCAGCAGCCGGCAGCGACGCCTGCTTATTCACATAGACATCTTATGTTAGACTCCTGCAAAAATTATTTTGATCCTCTATTCGACTTTTCTTTCCGAACACTGAATAGAGCATTAGTGGCTACTATCTACAATGTGATATTCTTTCTACAATTACATTACTTACCTCAAAGCCTGTTAGAAGGCTAGTGCAGGCTTCGGTCAGTCCACTTTTGGCGGACTGACCTTCTCAAACACCGCACTCATAAGAGTACGGTGTTCTTCCACAATGCAAGCGCCTCGCAGCGCTTCCAGTAATCTATCTGGTGCCTCTGGATGGATAGAGGTCACCGGTGGAGTTGGTTCGCGCCCCTCGTTCGAAAGAGGCAGCCTGCCTGAATCCGGAGCCACTTGGGTCTCCAGAGCTGTATGCGGCTGGGGGCTGTCGTGGTTCTAAGGCTGACAGTAGAAAGAGGGGTAGGTATGGAGAAGCAAGATCTCAGCTGTGGTGAAGGTGTACACACGAGTTTTACGTTCAGGCCCTTGTCGGTGGAAGTAACAGCCCTACGTCTCTGTGCCTGGGGGCGGTCGATTGGATTATATGTGTGATGTTACAGGGGGTGCGAACCCTTCTGCTAGAGGAGGGGTGGCTTATATAGAGTACGCCAGGACCCCCAGCTCCCTTCATTACAAGGGACTTAATGTACATAAAGTGGGGGTGTGTTTCTGGTAACGCCAGCCTTAAGTGTTGTTAATGAACTTAAAGACTACGGAGTGAACACCTGTCCGTTGTAATGCTGAGTGACTCCTGGTCTTTGGTAGGTCGAGTGATTCTCTGGATGCTCGAATGACAGTAGGTAGAAGGACTCCCGAGTGACATGACTCTCGAGTGGATTGCACTCGACATCTTTGACTGGAGGTCTCTTGCTGTCTCTTGGACTTCTCATCTTCTAGGGTAGTGACCTTGGGTAGGACGAATAGGTCAGGCCTATGACCCTACCCCAGGTTTGTATCCTCATCAGTAGCCCCCGAATGGATTAAGATTCGAGTGGAGAGTAGGTTGAATTTGAACTTGTTCCGAGCTTTGCAACTTCGTGAGTGTTTTTTGCAAGATGGAGAACTCATGTTGGTACTTCAGTGTCGATTCAGCCGCCTTGATCCATTCAGAGAGTTGTCGACTGAACTTGAGGCATCATGTGCTGAGTGCTTATTAGAGCGCGGGATCTTGGGCGCGATTGACTGCCGTGTATCCCGGATTTCGTGGGATACGAAATTTCGGGGAAGCACGCCGGACGGAGAGCGCCGAAGCGGGCGGAGCGGATAAACAGTGATGCCATGATTTCCGTGCCGCCTTTTTGGCCACGTACGCTACGCGCGACTGTTGCGGGATTTGACAGGTTTGCCTGGTCCCATGCGTTAGTCACTCGGAAGCAACCCGTTATAAGGCGACGGGGCCGAGGCATCTACACTATGCACGCCTGTTCCTCCTTCTTCTTCCTCCGTTTCTCCACCGCGCCCAGCTCTTCTGCTCTCGACGCTGCCGCTCCGCCGCCATGGTGAAGGACAAAATGGCGACGCTAGAGCGCTCGAAGAAGGCGACGGGGGCGGTGAAGGGAAAAAAGAAGCACCGCGGGTCATCGTCAACAGGGTGATTGGATCTGGTCTTCGATTCAGCAAGAAGATCTGGACGAGCTGTCGGAGTCCGGACTGATCACCAAGGGAGCGGCAAGACTACCGGAGGGGGAGATGGAGCCTCAGCCTCGAACGGGTGAGTGTGTACTGCTCGCCACCCACGTCGACCGGGGTTTTTCGTTTCCTCCGCACCCCTTCTTCCGGGGATTCTTGAATTTCTTCGGTGCTCAACTCCACCATTTTTCTCCCAGCACCATCACGTATCTGGCTGCATTCTTGACGATGTGTGAAAACTTCTTAGGGTGTCGACCGCACTGGGGTCTTTTCAAACATATATTCACCATCCGCTCCTAGTCGGTCAAAAAAGCAAAGTTGAGTGACTCAAAGACCCACGTCATCTAGATGTGTGGGGGTTTAGGTACCCAAAAAAGGCATAGGAGTTATTGCCCTGCTATGACTTTCCCTAAATCAGTAAGAGGCTGGCAGTCGACCTAGTTCTACTGCCAGGACGCCGCAGCTCCAGGTCAGTCGACCGGCCTCCCCCACTTCACATTCAACCGTGTTCAGACTCCTTCTCCACTCAAAGTGACTGCTGTTGAGAACGTGGAGATGAAGGTGTTGGTGGAGGAAGTGGTTCAACTTATCAACGAGGGTGTCATTGGCCTGGACTTGTTGGAAGTGTTCCTCAGTCGATGCATCCAGCGCCTTCAGGTCATGATCATCCTATGTGGTTGTACTCCGGACCTGAAGACACCGCTTGGGTCCACCCAGAGGAAGTGTCGTTCGAGACCATGGCCATGTGGTTGAGTATCACAGGCAATCAGGACAACCCCAGAGGATCCAGGCGAGTCATCCCTTTCAGAGACGACAATCCACCCAACAAGGTATGCTCTTTTATTCCGACCGCCTGACGTACATGTCCCGACTGCACTTGATGTCGACTGACTTTTACTTGACTTTCTATCTTGTAGGTTCTACCGATATGTATCAACGGCGAAAAGGCTCTGGAGCAGGGCCAGGAGGGAGAGGCCAGCGCAGAAAAGAGTGGCGACTGGGAGCCTTCAGATGAAGAGGAGCAGGAGGAGAGCAGGGAATCGGACAAAGAGGAAGAAGTCGACTTGCCGTCGCGTTTCGAGCACCGATCCAAGCAGCAACACGACCCAGCGGGCCGGCGTGGGAAGAACGTGGCTCCGAGTACCCATGCTCGGAAGCACACTCGGACGTCTACTCCGGAGCCGACAGAGAAGATTGCCAAGTAGACCAAGGTTGCTCCTCCCAAGACTCGGAAGACTTTGCCGCGGATCAAGATGGACGTCCCAGTGGCTTCGGGGTGAGTATCACACTTGTGTTTATACAGACCGACTGAAATTTTTGTTCTGACCAATTGAATTATGCATCTTTCCTGTCCCACCTCTACTGCTACTGACATGGATATCGATAGGGCACCAGGAGACGAGGAGGCCACCTCCCGGGCTGGTAAGTCTATGCGACCAAATTTCATTTACTCGAGTGGGTATTCAATCGGCTGAATATTTGATATTTCTCCCTTTCTGTAGCTCCGCAAGAAATTGTTGTGCTCCCTGCTGATGAAGAAGAAGCACCTCTACATGAGAGGAGGAAGAAGAGCGGAAGCTCGAGCAGGAAGAGGCTTGAAATTCAAGTCCCTCAATCGGCACCGGCGCTTGAGGCAGTGCTCGAACGTTTCGGAGGGCTGGTTCGGACCAACGTCACATTCGCCAGCCCGCTGACGACTGATCGTCCGCCAGGATTGGCTGCACAGACTCCTGCCACTACGGTGCAACTCCACACGTCCGAACCGGTAACTACTTCGACTTCCTTGGAGCCATCACTCTTTGCCGCGTATCAAACCCCAGACGACTCGCCCAGCGCTGCTCGAGAAGCTCTTCGTCAGGTGAACCTTGTCATGGAGCAGGTGAAGGTGATGCATGAAGCTAGTCAGGTGGCGTACAATGCCAGTATTGCCCTTCAGACCAATGTTCAGGCTAGCAAAACTCCGACTGAACTTTTTAGTTTTGTTTTATATCTGACCACCCACTGGGGTGTTCCTTTGTTTAGAGTTTAGGAAATCTTCCACTCCACTCGACTCGAGATGAGTCTCAGTAAACTATTCGAATCAGTGGGGGCACGCCGAGTGCACCCACTGGGTGTAGTCCCCGAGACCACGGTCGACTGCTGGTAGTCGACTAAGGTCTTAGGATGTATTCTCTTTCCCTTTTTTTTGAACTCACGCTGGGCAGACCCTGCTGAGTATTGATCTGAACCAGTGGGGGCACACTAAGTGCACCCACTGGGTGTAGTCCCCGAGACTACTATTGAATATTTGATTTGGCGGTAGTCTTAGAGTAACTTTTTCCTGTCACTGTCTCTTATTTCCGTCGACTGACATATCTCTCTTGCTGACTGCAGAGGTCTTGTGATCTCGGAGCTCGACTTTCCGAGTTAAAGAAGAAGCATATCAGCATTGAACTTGACTTTGAACTCGCAAAGAAGAATCTGAAGACTGCTCAACAAGAGACAACCATCATGGGAGGTAATCATTTGACTGTCTTGTCTGCTTTGTAGCTCGCACTTCCCACTGCTTTTTCTTTCAGTCTCTTTGAAACGAATGACTTCACACAAGCAGATGTGCATAGTGAAAATCGCCAACTTCAGGCTCGTCTAAAGAGTGTTGTTTCTTTAGAGAGGATGAAGGAGGCTTTGGAGAAGAAGCACCTAAACCTTGCTGCTGCTCAAAAGGAAGCACGTGAGAAGACGAAGCTTGCGGACCAGAAGCTGGCTTCAGTCAGCAAATTGGAGGAGGAGAACGCAAAGTTAAAGACCGCCGTCTCGGAAGCTAATCGAGAAGTCGAGCAGCTGAGGAAGGACAAGGAGAACCTGACCACTGAAGTCGGTGAGCTCAGAACCAAGACATACAAGCTAGAGTCCTATCTGGAACAACTTGCCGTGAAACTTGTCCTGAAGCTTGAAGGTATGGTCATTCGACTGGTTAATTTGTCGTCGACTGAAGTTTGTTGTTACATTGTCGACTCATCATTTTTTGCAATGGGACAGAACTTTGTCAGGATTTTGAAGCTGAAACTGGGCGGGTCGAGACAGGTCTCGACCCTGTCAATTGTCCCATAAAAGATGACGTTGCGATGAACCTGCTGCGACTGGAATCACGCTTGGATGGTGCAGTCGCTTATCTGGCTCGACTGAAGGCGGCGATGACCCGAGTGGACGCTGAACTCTGGCCTCAGAAGGAACTTTCTCAAGACCTCGAGTCATTGATGACTCGACTTAATCATATTCCTGGCCGAGCACAAGAGTGGAAGAAGTCCTCTACTCGCTGTGGTGCTGATGTCGCCTTGTCATTGGTTCAAGTGCACTTCAAGGAGGCTAAGGAAGACAAGCTGGCTGCCCTCAAGGTAGCGAATACTAAGAAGCACTCCTTCTAGACCTTCATGGACACCTTCCTCGAGGCAGCCACTCGTATTGCCGACAGCATCAACCTCGATAGCTTCTGCAACCTGGCTAGTCCTTCTCCTGCCGAGTGACCGGAAAACATTTTGCTTCACCTTAATTTTCCTCGGAATGCCGAGTGATTTTGTAATATTCAAAACTCTTTCGGGCCTGACGCCCGGGTACTTTAATCTGCGGTTAGGAATCTTTGAATTTATCTTCGAATATGTCACGTTTATCTTTGAGTGAAATTTGTTCTTCTCTCGGATTAGTTTCTGTTTGCTTGATGCAGCTTCTGAAGAAGAATCAGCAGTCGACTAGTTGGACGAACCTTGAGCAGCATTGATCAGCTCATCAGCAAGGCACTCAGCAATGGTCTTGATGTTCTTGTCAGCCATCTGCCTTGGCGCCAGCTAAGAAGAATCAGCAGTCGACCGATTGGACGAACTTTGAGCAGCATTGATCAGCTCATCAGCAAGGCACTCAGCAATAGTCTTGACGTTCTTGTCAGCCATCTTCCTTGGCGCCAGCCATTGGATGGGCCTCTGACAGTGCACACAATCTCGTCCTTCTTCTTGACGGTGCAGCCCCCGGGGGGGTCGTGGTCGACCTGCACCATTCGGCAGGGCCAGACAGCTCGTCAACGAGGCATTCAGCAATGGTCTTGACATTCTTGAAAGTGGCTCGCCTTGGCAACACGCTCAATCTCGTCCTTCTTCTTGATGGTGCAACTCTAGAGTGGGGGTCGTGGCTGCCCCGCACTTTTCTAAGTTCTCGAGCAAGAAGATCAATTTTCACTTGGGAGAGTTTTCCAAACTTAGGCCAGTACTGGACTGCAGCTAAGCCCCCGAGTGGGAGGATTGCTCACCACTCGGTAGGATTTTTCAAACTTAGGCGAGTACTAGACTGCAGCTAAGCCCCTGAGTGGGAGGATTGCTCTCCACTCGGTAGGATTTTTCAAACTTAGGCGAGTACTGGACTGCAGCTAAGCCCCCAAGTGGGAGGATTGCTCACCACTCGGTAGGATTTTTCAAACTTAGGCGGGTACTAGACTGCAGCTAATCCCCCGAGTTGGAGGATTCCTCACCACTTGGTAGGATTTTTAAAACTTAGGCGAGTACTGGACTGCAACTAAGCCCCCGAGTGAGAGGCAGACTCACCACTCGGTAGGATTTTTATTACTTAGGCGAGTACTACACTG
>NC_041391.1:507174749-507291572 GCF_002162155.2 Triticum dicoccoides
GGACTGCAGCTAAGCCCCCGAGTGAGAAACAGACTCACCACTCGGTAGGATTTTTATTACCTAGGCGAGTACTGGACTGCAGCTAAGCCCCCAAGTGAGAGGCAGACTCATCACCCGGTAGGAGTTTTTATTACTTAGGCGAGTACTGGAATGCAGCTAAGCCCCCGAGTGAGAGGCATACTCACCACTCGGTAGGATTTTTTCTTCGACTTAGGCGAAACGGATTCGCAACTAAGGCACCAACTGGGGGATTTTTAGAACATGTAAAAAATGAACAACAATCATTCGGAAGACTGTAAAATGATGTCTTTTGATAACCAAACTAAAATGTACTTCTTATTACATCTCATCGGTCTAAATACTTAAGAGTAAAAAGGGCGGAGCAGTTCCGCATTCCAAGCGCGTGGCTCATCTTTATTGTGCTCGACGTTGAAGAGATGATACGCTCCGTTGTGGACACTTTGGTGACGACGAGAGGGCCTTCCCAAGCAGGAGCGAGCTTGTGTGGTTTCTGCTGGTCCACTCAAAGAACCAGGTCTCCTTCTTGAAATGCCCGACCCCTTACGTTTCTGGCATGGAATCGACGCAAGTCTTGCTGATAAATGGTCGACCGGATCAAGGCCATCTCTCTTTCTTCTTCTAGGAGATCAACTGCATCTTGCCGAGCCTGCTCCACTTCCTCTTCTGAAAAGAGTTTGACTCAGGGCGCGTTGTGGAGTAACTCACTCAGGAGTACGGCTTCGGCTCCGTAGACTAAGAAGAATGGAGTCCGTCTAGTCGACCGATTAGGAGTTGTCCTCAATCCCCAAAGTACTGATGGGAGCTCGTCGACCCAAGCCCCTGCTGCATGCTTGAGGTCACACATCAACCGGGGTTTCATTCCTTTGAGAATCAATCCATTTGCTCGCTTAGCCTGCCCATTCGACTGAGGATGAGCGACCGAAGCGTAGTCGACCCTCGTGCCTTGGGAAGCACAAAAAGCCCTGAATTCATCAGAGTCGAAGTTCGAGCCGTTGTCCGTGATGATGTTGTGCGGAACACCATATCTAAATATCTGTTCCCTGATGAAACTCACAGCTGTACTTGCTTCAAGGTTTTTAGTGGGCTTGGCTTCGACCCATTTGGTGAACTTGTCGACTGCCACCAGCACATGAGTAAATCCACTCCTGCCAGTCCTCAAAGGTCCAACCATGTCCAATCCCTAGACAGCAAAAGGCCAAACGAGTAGTTTTCAGAGCTGATGCAGGTTTATGGGACATGTAGGAGTAAAACTGACAACCTTCACACTTGTCCACTATTTCTTTTGCCATCTCATTGGCACGTGACCAATAAAATCTGGCTCGGTATGCTTTGGCCACGATGGTCCGAGAGGACGCATGGTGACCACAGGACCCCGAGTGAATATCATTGAGGATCATTCGACGTTTTCTGGCGTGATGCATTTCTGGCAGACCCCAGTTACGCTTTCTCTGAACAACTGACCTTTTATCACGGTAAAGGCTTTAGATCGTCGGACGATTTGTCGAGCCTCTTCTTCATTCTCTGGAAGTTCTTTCCTAAGAATGTATGCAATGTATGGCACTGTCCAGTCGGGAGTGATAACCAAAGCCTCCATGACTAAGTTGACCACGGCTGGGATTTCGACTTCAGTCGGATATGTGGCGCTCTTGGGCTGTGGTGACTCTTCAGTGAAGGGATCTTCCTGAACTGAAGGTGAATGAATATGTTCCAAAAACACAATGCGGGGAATGGCCTCTCTCTTTGAACCTATCTTTGCTAACTCATCTGCATCTTGATTTATCAGTCGGGGTATATGGTGAAGCTCCAATCCTTCAAACTTCTTTTCCAGCTTTCTTACTACATTGCGATAACCAGTCATGGCCGGGCTCCTGACATCCCATTCCTTCATCACTTGATTAACCACCAAATCTGAGTTGCCATAGACCATAAGGCGATGGATGCCGAGTGAAATGGCCATACGCAACCCGTATAAAAGTGCTTCGTATTCGGCTTCATTATTAGAGGAATCAAAATGGATCTGGAGAACATAGTTAAGTTTGTCTCCACGGGGGGATACCAATACTACCCCAGCACCTAAACCATTCAGCATCTTGGAGCCATCAAAGAACATAGTCTAATGCTCTGAGTGAACTTGAGTCGGTAGTTGCTGCTCAATCCACCCGGCCAGGAAATATGCGATTGCTTGGGACTTGATAGCTTTCTTCGCCTAAAACTTGATATCCAATGGAAGGAGTTCAATCACCCATTTTGCCACTCAACCAGTTGCATCTCTGTTATTCAGAATTACAAATAGTGGTGCATCGCTGACGACTGTAATGGAGTGATTAGAGAAATAATGTGCAACCTTCTTCATGGTCATGTATATTCCATAGACAAGCTTCTGATAATGTGGATATCGTTGCTTGGATGGATTCACTAGTGCAGAACCGGGCAATAGCATCGGTTCGTAAGGCCCTTTAGTGCCGGTTCCATAATAGGCACTAAAGTGTGGTCACTAAAGGCCCCCCCCCTTTAGTACCGGTTCAGCACGAACCGGTGCTAAAGGGCAACCAAGTGGCACGAGCCAGCTCCGGGGGCCTGGAGCCCTTTAGTACCGGTTGGTAAGACCAACCGGTACTATAAGGTTTGGGGGGTTTTAGTTTTATGATTTCTTTTTCATTTAATTTTGTGTTTCCATTTTAATTCTTTTTCGTTTGCTGGTATTTTACGATACTACACATTGTACACGTTATGCATATATATATAGAATTTCTAGTAGAACCAATCATGCATATATATATCATCAATGTCTCACAAACCATCATATTAGTTAATTCACACATACACACATGTATAGCTATATACAATTTCTCCTACATATGCATTGCCTTCGGAGCCAATGGCATTATAGCCTAATTGGTGCCTTCGGAGCACGATGACAATTGGAAGTGGTTTTCATGGGGGCGGTAGCGGGTAATAGTATTCTCCCTTCGGATTTATGACCTGGTCGAGCAAAAATCCCGCTATTTCCTCTTGAAGTTCTTCTACGCGCTCCATTTCTAGGAGCTTCGCCTGCACCTCTCTGAACTGTTAAGAAGGAGATCAATATGCATGTGTATTAGTTGTGTGACTAGATATCGATACTGGTGTAAAAAATGTGAATAGTGTTTTGACAAGCGTACCCATTCCTGTCTTTGAGATCTGCTCCTTTCGGACGCCATCATGCAAATGTTCTCGCAAACGCAGAATGCACACAGATCAGTCCCCTGCGCCTGCTTCAGGGCCTTTACGAGAATGGAATTTGATCAGATAATAATTAATCAAGCATGATAATTAAAGAGATGGCAGCTAGCTAGCTAGCTAGTACTACTTAATTACTTACCTTGGGTCTTCCCCATTTAAGCTTTTCTTTCCATTCGCCGTCCGTGACCCTGATGAACCTTGCCCAAGCCCTGCTCGCCGAAAAAGAAAATGTATAAAGGGGTTATTAAATAGTTCATATCATGAAATGACGAACTAAATAGGCCGAGATATATAGTTAATAATGATTGAAATTACCTGTTGACTATCCCAAACAAGATGTTATAGTCAGTTTTTCTTTGAGTAGTGAGTCCAGTATTTCAACTGTTCCGGCGTCAACTTTAATGATACACAAGACCCAGTGAAATCTGCATGCACACACGTTTGCATGTCTTAATTAAGCGGGCATATGTAAGCAAAAACATGTAGCTAGCTAGTAGGCAAAAACAGAGAATTTGTAGTACAAGACAGTGTGACTCACTGGAAGTTGTAAGTAAGTAGTACATCTTCATTGTATTTGAGGCGCTTCAAGAACTCTAGCATGCTGTCCTCTACGGCCTTTCGATGACGTTCATCTAATTTCCATGTGTATTCATTAATGGTGTTTGGGTCAATGAACCCAATGCCATAGCGTCCACCTTTTCTCATTTCATACATCTTCATCCTGCATATAATACCACAGAAAAGAATATAGTGAGGATAATTACAGGTAATGATTGATCAAAAGGATCACTACAGCTAGCTTGAGACTTAAATTACAGAAAGAAATCACTTACAGACAATAGCAACTGATGATAGATTTGTCGAGTGCGTCTTGATTGTATAACTGAAATAGTTCAGAATACTCAACGGACACAGCTTTCTCATGGTAGTAATGATCCTCCTTGACATTCACCATGAGGGACAATCGATCGGAAATCTTGGTAATGTCCATGTACCATTGATGCAATTCATACATTCTCGTTGGGAGGTTCTTGACCTTGTATGGCTCGACCAAAGGTTGGCCCCGGACATATTTCCGTTTTATTTCATCCTCTCTAAGCACAGGCATGGGCTCGATCTCGAGGAGTTGTCCAACAGTGATTTTGAGAACTTCAGCATGCATTATATGCTCCTCCGTTATTACCACATTGCCCACCTCAGGAACGTAAACTATTTACCCACAATAATATTGGGCGCGCGTACTGTCACGTGTTGTTGGCACAACAAGCGAGGGAATCGATTGCGCCGCCTGTTCTCCCAGCTGGGGAATGGTTTTCCCGCATTTTTTGACAGCTGCTTCTTGTTTGCTCGATCCCGAGCTCGCCTCCTTACGTACATGTGCTCGATTTAACTTCCTGATGTGACGCTCATAGTCTGTGTCAATAGGCTTGGGAGCTGGTGGTTGAGCCATACGAATGAAGTGGTCAATCATTTCCTCAGGCACTTTCTCCCTTGGCGGCGGTGGCGGTTTCGATGCAAAATGGGCTTCCACCTCGGCCTTCGATATGGCTGTGATTTCCTCCTCGGACCTGTCATAAGCCCTCTGCGGAAGAGGCGTGAGGCTTGGACCATATTTATATCGCTTGCCTCCGCATGTACTTCCTGTACTACCTCGACTCGTACCGCTACGCACCATAGCTGCGGGGTGTCTCTTCTGTGATTGCTGAGGCGGCGGAGACGGCTGACGGGGCCGAGTTGGACGAGGAGGAGTGGCCGCCTGAAGCTATGCCAGACTTGGAGGAGGAGCGGCCTGAGGTTGTGCCAGACTTGGAGGAGGAGTGGATGTCTGACGCTGTGGCGGACTTGGAGGAGGAGGAGTGGCCTGACACTTTGCCGGACTTGGAGGAGGAGTGGCCTGACACTTTGCCAGACTTGGTGGACTTGCAGGAGCTGGAGACTGCTGACTCGGTGTCGGACTTCGACGAGGAGTCGGCTGACGCGGTGTCGGTGGCCTTCGAATGATGAAGCAATCCTTTTTCCATAGGATGATACAATGTTTCGCGTCTCCGAGAAAGCGCTCGTCGTCACCTCCAGGATAGTCAAGCTCTAGCTCCGAATATGGGTCCACCACCTCATCAACCAATACACGAGCATAGCCCGCTGGAATCGGGTTGCAATGGATATGTTCTTCATTTTGACGTGTAGCTCGCAGCTAGTGTTCTCCGTGATGTCATCCACGGGGTATCTACCCACCATTGCGTCATCCGGGGCGGAACCCACGCTGCTTCACGGCATGGATGGGGCGGTGCTATCCAATGCCGGATCATTCGCTAGCTGCTGCATCTGCTGAGACCCCCTTTGCTGGGTAAGTGAGTCGATCTGCTCCTGCTACCGCTGGAATTTGACTACCAATTCCGCTTGACTTGCTTCTAGGCCTTGAAGGCATTCATAGTCCCGCTTCCTCTGCTCTTCCTCCATCTTCCTCTTCTTCTCCTCCGCAATCTTCTTTCTCGCACGGGTTCTATAGTCGTTGTTCCAGTCTGAGAACCCCTCATACCACGGAATAGCGCCCTTGCCTCGTGTTCTTCCCGGGTGTTCAGGATTTCCCAGGGCACGCGTAAGCTCGTCGTTCTCTCTGTTGGGCTGGAACACCCCCGATCGTGCCTCTTCTATTGCAACAAGTATCGCATCATCGGCTCCCTTCAGACTTGCCCTCGTCGAAACATTGCCTGTCTTCGGGTCCAACTCCCCCCCATGCGCATAGAACCAAGTCCTGACCATGGGGGGCCAGCTCTTAGTAACCGGAGTGGCACCTGCATCCTCCATCTCTTTCTCAGACTTATCCCACTTAGGCATTGCCACCGCATAGCCACCTGGCCCTAGCTTATGGAACTTATCCTTTTTTCGGCATTCTTCTTGTTTATTCTCGACCGTTCCTTAGCTAATTCCGAATCCTTGAATTTCACGAAATCATCCCAATGAGCACGTTGGTTCTCTAGTGTTCCCTCAAATACTGGAGTCTTCCTTCCTCCCTTGACGTACTTGTCCCATTCACGATTCTTGTGCTTCTTGAATGCAACCGCCATCTTCCTAAGAGCAGCATCCTTGACTTTCTGCACATCTGCTTCTGTGAAATGATCTGGTAGGGTGACATGTTCCATGAGAGTGTCCCAAAGCAGATCTTTTTGGTTCTTGTCGACAAAAGTAACATCTGGACGTGGAGCAGCGTCCTCTTTGCCTTTTTGTCTTTTGTCTTTTGCTGGCTCTCTCCATTCTTGAAGGGAGATCGGGAGTTGGTCCTTCACAAGAACTCCGCACTGACGAATGAACTTGTCCGCAATCTTCTTAGGCGCTAATGGTTCGCCATTAGGTCTGACTGCCTCGATATTGTACTTTACGCCCTCCTTCAACTTTTTGTTCGGGCCTCGTTTCATCCTTTTGCCTGAAGATTTGCTCGATCCGGATGGCTGAAAGAACAAAGATCGATTCGTTAATATATCTTCAAGTCATTTAAAACATGTGATGATCACCAGATACCTGCTTATATAAATATATATACCTCGCCGGTCTTTGTTGTTTCAGGATCAACATGTTCTTCGTCATCGTCATAATCGTAGTTCATGACTTCATCAATTCGGTTGTCGCGATCGAAAATAATATCACCCTCTCCGGTGTTGTTTAGAAATTTGGAGCCGTCATAATCTTCTTCATTCTGATCATCATTTGGCCCATGTATCATATCGAACATGGTCTGTTCTCCCTCTCTGTTGGTATTGTCTGCCATAGCTTTTATTTAACTAATTCAAAAGAAATATAAAACAATTTAGTATTCAAATTACATCGTCGATGGGACCTGGGGCCGGGTTCCTCATCAAGCGGCGCGCCCCTCCAAGCAGCACCTCCTAGTGCCAGCCCGGCGGAGCCCAGTCCCGGACATGGGTCGGCTAGACGTCATCGCGGACGGGTCGACGGCGAGGATGCGGGCCGGGCATCGTCGAGAACAAATACTAGCTATATGCCCGCAAAAAGTAACATTTTTTTAATGATTGGATTTTGATAACTAAAATTTCTAACATTTCTATATAACACTAATTATGCTAATCTAAATAACACTAAAATTTCTAACATTTCTAACATTTCTATATAACACTAATTTCTAACATTTCTATATAACACTAATTTCTAACTGATTAAACACTAATTATATCCATCTAACATGCATTCATACATATATAATAGTGAACTAATTAAACACTAATTAAACATACAAATACGTGTGTGTGTGTACTAATTAAACACTAATTATCTAAACTAATTAAACATACAAAATAATAATCTAAATAATCTAAACTAATTAAAGACTAATTATCTAAACTAATTAAACATGCTTGTGTGTGTGTGTATGGGCTCGGGGAGGGCTCACAGCGGGCGAGGTGACGGCGAGGCGACGGCCGGGGCGGCGACGGCGGGGACGGCGCGACGGGGACGGGGACGGCGCGACAGGGACGGGGACGGCGCGACGGGGACAGGCCCGGGGCGGCGACGGAGACTAGGGCGGCGACGGGGACGGGGGCGGCGACAGAGACGAGCGGCGACGGAGACGATCGAGGGCGGCGGCGACGGCGACAGAGACGGAAACAAAGGAACGAACAGAGAGGGAAACTGAAATTTTTGTAGCCGTTGTATATATAGATGGCACCTTTAGTACCGGTTGGATCTACCAACCGGTACTAAAGGCCTGTTTTGGCCAGGCCAAGCGGTGGGAAGCGACCCCCTTTAGTACCGGGTGGTGGCACAAACCGGTACTAAAGGCCCCCCCTTTAGTACCGGTTTGTGCCACGACCCGGTACTAAAGGGGGTGCGCTGGCGCAGGTGCGGTGCGACAAGTTTAGTCCCACCTCGCTAGCCGAGGGGCGACCGCACTGGTTTATAAACCCCCGTGCGGTCGCTCTCTCGAGCTCCTCTACAAACCAGGCTTACTGGGCCTACGTGTTCTTTGCAGCCCTGTGGGCCCATTTGGCCTTTGCGGGCCTGCATCCTGGCCCAACGACAGGTTCGGTTTCTAGTCGTATGCAGGCCGCTCTAGCCTAGTAGGCGGGCTTTTTTTTATTTTATTTTTTGCTTTATTTATTTTTGTGTTTTTTTTGTGTATTTAGAGTTTCTTTGTGAACATTTTTGTTTTAGGTACAAAAAATTACAAACTTTCTGTTAGTGCCCGTAGTTTTCAAATTTGAATAGTTTAAATTTTGAATTATTTGAAATTAGTGTGAATCACTAGTTTGTGAATAACTTAACTTTAAAAATCAGTAAAGGCATGAAAGAATTTGTTTGCACATAAAATTTCTTCACGTTTCAAATGCCAAAACACATAACTACCCTAACTATTACAGAGATTCCCCTCTCGGTGCGAAACACAGAAGAAAGTGATGATAGCTAGTGAAGCCGATCACATCCCAGATCTTCGGGTGTGAAACTTTTTCTTCGCGTGTGTCCCTTCGCGCCGTAACCATGGAAAATCTTCATCATTTAACAGGATGCTCGGGTCAATATTCACTGTGAATGGAGCAATTTCATAAAACTTTTCATAATCTTCTGACTTGTCTGTCTTGTCATCCACTCCCACGATGTTTCTCTTCCCAGAAAGAACTATGTGCTGCTTTGGCTCATCGTACGATGCATTCGCTTCCTTATCTTTTCTTTTTCTTGGCTTGGTAGACATGTCCTTCACATAGAAAACCTGTGCCACATCAGTGGCTAGGACGAATGGTTCGTCTGCATACGCAAGATTGTTGAGATCCACTGTTGTCATTCCGTACTGCGGGTCTTCCGTTACCCCGCCTCGGGTCATATTGACCCATTTGCACCGAAACAAAGGGACCTTTAAACCACGTCGATAGTCAAGTTCCCATATGTCCTGTATATAACCATAATATGTTTCCTTTCCCGTCTTGGTTTCTGCATCAAATCGGACACCATTGTTTTGGTTGGTGCTCTTCTTATCTTGGGCGATCGTGTAAAATGTATTACCATTTATCTCGTACCCTTTGAAAGTCATTATATTCGAAGATGGTAACTGGGACAGCAAGTACAGGTCATCTTCAATAGAGGTGTCATGCATGGTACGTGTCTGCAACCAGCTGGCGAAACTCCTGGTTTGTTCACGTGTAATCCAGTCATCAGACCGCTCTGGGTGTTTGGAGCGTAGCAAATTCTTGTGTTCATCCATATACGGAGCCACCAAGGCGGAATTCTGTAGAACTGTGTAGTGTGCTTCAGTGAGAGAATGTCCGTCCATACATATTATTTGTTCCCCTCCTAGCGTGCCTTTTCCATCCAGTCTGCCCTTATGCCGCGATTCAGGAACACCAATCGGCTTAAGGTCAGGAATAAAGTCAATACAAAACTCAATGACCTCCTCATTTTGATGGCCCTTGGAGATGCTTCCTTCTGGCCTAGCACGGTTATGAACATATTTCTTTAAGACTCCCATGAACCTCTCAAAGGGGAACATATAGTGTAGAAATACAGGACCCAAAATGTTAATCTCTTCGCACAGGTGAACTAGGACGTGTGCCATGATGTTGAAGAAGGATGGTGGGAACACCAACTCGAAACTGACAAGACATTGCACCAAATCATTCTGTAACCTTGGTATGATTTCTGGATCGATTACCTTCTGAGAGATTGCATTGAGAAATGCACATAGCTTCACAATGGCTAATCGAACGTTTTCCGGTAGAAGCCCCCTCAATGCAACTGGAAGCAGTTGCGTCATAATCACGTGGCAGTCATGAGACTTTAGGTTCTGGAACTTTTTCTCTGCCATGTTTATTATTCCCTTTATATTCGATGAGAAGCCAGACGGTACCTTAATACTGAGCAGGCATTCAAAGAAGATTTCCTTCTCTTCTTTGGTAAGAGCGTAGCTTGCATGACCCTGATATATGCCGTCTTCTCCGTGCATACGTTGCTGGTCCTCCCGTGCCTCAGGTGTATCTTTTGTCTTCCCATACACGCCCAAGAAGCCAAGCAGGGTCACACAAAGATTCTTCATCACGTGCATCACATCGATTGCGGAGCGGACCTCTAGGTCTTTCCAATATGGCAGGTCCCAAAATATAGATTTCTTCTTCCACATGGGTGCGCGTCCGTCAGCGTCCTTTGGAACAGGTTGTCCGCCAGGACCCTTTCCAAATATCACCTTCAAATCCTTGACCATATCATGTACATCAGCACCAGTACGGTGGCGAGGCTTCGTCCGGTGATCCGCCTCACCTTTGAAATGCTTGCCTTTCTTTCTTACGGGATGCCTGCTCGGAAGAAATCGACGATGTCCCAGGTACACATTCTTCTTACAACTATTCAAATATATACTGTCGGTATCATCCAAACAGTGCGTGCATCCGTGGTATCCCTTGTTTCTCTGTCCTGAAAGGTTACTAAGAGCAGGCCAATCATTGATGGTCACGAACAGCAATGCCTTTAGGTCAAATTCTTCCTGTTTGTGCTCATCCCATGCACGTACACCTATTCCATTCCACAGATGTAAGAGTTCTTCAACTAATGGCCTTAGGTACACATCAATGTCGTTGCCGGGTTGTTTAGGGCCTTGGATGAGCACTGGCATCATAATGAACTTCCGCTTCATGCACAACCAAGGAGGAAGGCTATACAAACATAGAGTCACAGGCCAAGTGCTATGGTTGCTGCTCTGCTCCCCAAAAGGATTAATGCCATCTGCGCTTAGACCAAACCATATGCTCCTTGCATCATCTGCAAACTCCTTCCCGTACTTTCTTTCGATTTTTCTCCATTGCGACCCGTCAGCGGGTACTCTCAACTTTCCGTCTTTCTTACGGTCTTCTCTGTGCCATCGCATCGCCTTGGCATGCTCTTTGTTTTGGAACAAACGTTTCAACCGTGGTATTATAGGAGAATACCACATCACCTTGGCAGGAATCTTCTTCCTGGGGCGCTCGCCCTCGACATCACCATGCTCATCGCGGCTGATCTTATAGCGCAATGCACCACATACCGGGCAAGCGTTCAAATCCTCGTACTCACCGTGGTAGAGGATGCAATCATTAGGGCATGCATGTATCTTTTGCACCTCTAACCCTAGAGGGCAGACAGCCTTCTTTGCTTCGTACGTACTCTCGGGCAATTCGTTGTCCTTTGGAAGCATATCCTTTATCATTGCCAGCAACTTTCCAAATCCCTTGTCAGATACACCATTCTCTGCCTTCCATTGCAGGAATTCCAGTGTGGTGCCCAGCTTTTTCTTGTCACCTACACAATTCGGGTACAACATTTTTTTGTGATCCTCTAACATGCGCTGCAACTTCTTCTTCTCCAAATCACTTGCGCAGTTTCTCTTTGCATCGGCAATGGCCCGACCTAGATCATCAACGGGCTCATCTGATGCCTCTTCTTAAACTTCTTCCCGCATTGCCGGCTCAGCTTCTTCGCGCATTACCGGCTCAACTTCTTCCCCCATTGTTGTATCATCGTATTCAGGGAACCCTTGGCCAGGATAGCTGTCGTCGTCCTCTTCTTCTTCATTGTCTTCCATCATAACCCCTCTTTCTCCGTGCTTGGTCCAAACATTATAGTGGGGCATGAAACCGGACTCAAACAGGTGGACGTGAATGGTTCTTGACCTAGAGTAATTGCAACCATTCTTACAGCCAGCACATGGACAAGGCATAAATCCATCCGCCCGCTTGTTTGCCTCAGCCGCAAGCAGAAAAGTATGCACGCCCTCAACGAACTGGGGAGAGCATCGGTCATCGTACATCCATTGCCGGCTCATCTTCATTACACAACACCGAATAGACCAAATTAATACAAGTTCATACATAAAGTTCATACAACACTTAAATGCAACAAACAAATAACTCTCTAGCTAAAGCATTTAAATGCAACAACAAATGCGATCAAGATCGCAACTTAGGTAACAATTGATCCAACAGCATAATGATACCAAGCCTCACTATCGATGGCATATTTTATAATCTTTCTAATCTTCAAGCGCATTTTCTCCTTCTTGATCTTGTGATCATCAACGACATCGGCAACATGCAACTCCAATTCCATCTTCTCCCCCTCAATTCTTTTCAATTTTTCTTTCAAGTACTCGTTTTCTCTTTCAACTAAATTTAACCTCTCGACAATAGGGTCGGTTGGAATTTCCGGTTCACATACCTCCTAGATAAAAATATTTATGTCAACTTGATGGGCATAATTTGTCATAAACACGAAATGCAACAAATAGTTTTAAAAGAGAATATACCACATCCGAATCATAACAAGGACGAGGGCCGACGGGGACGGATATCAAAACCATGGCACTATGTATGACAAAGAACGTACGGGTAAGATAATTATTATACGAGTAACTATATATCCAAATCACACAAACATCAATTTTTTATATAAAATTTCATGAACAAGAGGCTCACCACAAGGTGGTGTCGGCGACGGGACGATGCAGGCGATCGACGGTGGTTACGACGGAGATTTAGAAGGCACTAAGTAAACCACACCTACATATGCAAACTAAGTGTTATTTTGACCTCAAATTGCATATAAATCAAATACTATCACATATATATATTTCCTCCCAAATTACTAAACTCACAAATTAATAACTATATAAAGCATTACAAGAGCTAATCTAGCAATGAGAGATGAACGGACAAAGTTGCTAACCGTTGTGATCACTTGAATGGATGGGAGCCTTCAAATCTTGACAAATTTTGGGCAAAATGTGTGATGAGCTCGAGGGGAGAAGAGGAAGAACAGAGAGGGGAGGAGAGGGGAAAGGGGGAAGAACAGAGCGAGCTGGACGAAGGGTTTATATGCAGGAGGACCTATAGTACCGGTTCGTGGCACGAACCGGTACTAAAGGTGCTGGAGGGGGCCCAGACTGGCAACATCCTGCCACCACCCTCATTAGTACCGGTTCGTGGCACGAACCGGTGCTAAAGGTTAGCCACGAACCGGTACTAATGAGAGCGGCCCCGCTAGCCGTTGGAACCGTCACTAATGTATACATTTGTGCCGGCTCTAATACAAATCGGCACTAATGTGCTTCACGTTTGACCCTTTTTCTACTAGTGATTCAAAACTTCAAAGAGATAATAAACTGGGCGCTAAACCATGTAAGCTTTTCCTTCCTCTACTCGCTCGACCGTGAGTACCGTACTGACAACTTGTCCAGTGGATGCAATGTAAAGCAGTAAATGCTCTTTGCTGATTGGTGTAGCGAGCACCGGCTGGGTGGAAAGCAGGGCTTTGAGCTCTGCAAATGCTGCAGCAGCTTCTTTGGTCCACTCAAACTTATCAGATTTCTTCATCAGTCGGTAAAGAGGCAAGGCCTTTTCACCGAGACGAGAAATGAATCGACTCAAGGCGGCCAAACAACCAGTCAACTTTTGAACGTCATGCACTCGCACAGGGCGTTTCATTCGGAGGATGGTATCAACTTTTTCTGGATTGGCGTCGATCCCTCGTTCGGAAACGAGAAAACCGAGTACCTTTCCTCCTGGAACTCCGAAAGTGCACTTTGATGGATTAAGCTTGATATCGTACCTCCTTAGGCTGGCAAAGGTTTCTACGAGGTCAGTCAATAGATCGGAACCTTTGCGAGACTTGACCACAATGTCATCCATGTATGCCTCCACATTCCGACTGATTTGAGTGAGCAGGCACTTCTGAATCATTCTCATGAATGTGGCTCCGGCATTTTTAAGACCAAATGGCATGGTGACATAGCAAAAGCACCCGAATGGGGTGATGAAGGCTGCTTTTATTTCATCGAGACCATACCATTGGATCTGATGATACCCAGAATATGCATCTAAAAAAGACAAGCGCTCACACCCTGCAGTCGAGTCAACAATCTGATCGATGCGGGGGACAGGGAAGTGATCTTTTGGGCAGGCCTGATTGATATGCTTGAAGTCAATGCACATACGAAGTGAATCGTCCTTCTTAGGGACCATGGCTACATTGGCAAGCCACTCGGAGTGGTAGATCTCTCGGATGAAATCTGCTGCTAGCAGCCGAGCCACTTCTTCGCCAATCGCTTTTCTCTTCTGCATGGAGGACCACCAAAGGTGCTCTTTGACGGGTTTTGCCTTGGGGTCGACACGCAAACTATGCTCAGCCAGTCCTCTGGGTACGCCTGGCATGTCAGAGGGTTTCCATGCAAAGATGTCCCAGTTCTCACGGAGGAACTGGATGAGCGCTTCTTCCTATTTGTTGTCAAGTGTTGTTGATATATGAGTCGGCGCGGCATTGGGATCGGTCGGGTGAATATGAATCGGCTTTGTTTCACCATACGACTAAAATGCAGAGTCTGTGGCAGGCTTCTTGGTTCGGAGCAAATCACTCAGATCTACATTCTTCTGATAATCTTGAAGTTCAACTGCTGCCATCTACGCATCGGCAATTTTGGAACCTTTCTAGAAGCATTCCTCTGCTTTCTTCCGATTGCCTGTAACTGTGACCACACCTTCGGGGCAAAGCATCTTCAACTTGAGGTACACGTAACATGGTCGAGCCATAAAACATGCGTAGGCAGGCCTACCCAGAATGGCATGATAAGCACTCTAGAAATCTACGACTTCAAATGTCAACTTTTCCTTACGGTAAAGCTTGGAATCACCGAAAACCACGTCGAGGGCGATCTGGCTGAGTGATTCGGCTTTCTTTTGGGGGATAACACCATGGAAACTCATATTGCTCTCCCTGAGTTTGGACATCAGAATACCCATCCCCTTCAAGGTTTTAGCATAAAGGATATTCCGATCGCTACCACCGTCCATCAACACTTTAGTCAGTCGAGTGCCTCCGACCACGGGGTCGACCACCAGTGCTTGCCTCCCGGGGTGGCTACACGGGCAGGATGGTCAGACTAGTCGAATGTGATGGCCGTCTGAGACCATTTCAGGTACGTGGTGGTCGTCGTCGGAGCGACCATATTCACTTCTCTATTGATAACTTTCAACCGACTCTTGCTCTCAACATCAGCAAAAATCATGAGGGTGGAATTGACCTTGGGATAACCGTCATCTTCCTCTCCATCCTCATCTTTGTCTGACTCTTTCTCCTTCTCACTGGGTTGTTTTTCTCGGAACTGCTGGATCAGGAGTCGACATTGTTGAGTGGTATGCTTAGGGTATATCAGATTACCCTCTTCATCTTTCTTCCTGTGGATGTGACATGGCAAATCCAACACATCATTCCCTGCTTGATCCTTTACCTTCTTAGGGTGCCAGGGCCCTTTAGGTTTTCCCTTAAACTTTCCATGAGCCACTGCTGCAATCTCACCGGGTGCTGCCGGCTCAGCCTTACGCTTCTGTTTCCGATTGGAATTACCGTCGACCTCTTGGCTGACTGGCTTGCTCTTCCCGCCACGGAGTCGATCCTCTTCTTCTCCGTTAGCGTACCGGGTGGATATCTCCATCATCCGGGTCAGAGTCATATCTCTAGTCTGACCGAACTTCAGGACCAACTCTTGGTATTTGACGACTTCCTTGAAGGCGCACACTACTTGATGCTCAGATACATTTTCCACGGTGTGATGCAAAGTGGTCCACCTCTGAATGAAATCTCTCAAAGTTTCACCTGGCTTCTGCACACAATGATGCAACTTAGTCAATCATGTTGGTCGCTTGCAAGTGCCCTCAAAAGTTCTGACGAACACTCGAGCCAGCTCTTCGCAAATATATATACTGCTTGGAGCCAACTGAGTCAACCACGCTCGGGCCGACCCCTCCAACATCAGAGGAAGATGTTCCATCGCTACTTCATCATTTCCGCCTCCAATCTGCACAGCCACTCGGTAATCCTCATGCCAAGTTTCAGGCTTGCATTCTCCAGTGAACTTACTAACTCCGGTTGCCAACCTGAAGTTGGGAGGAATCACTATTGCTCTGATGGCTCTGCTGAAACACTCTGGACCTGAAACATGCACTCTGCTACCACTTGGACGATCTCTGCCTAGGTCTTCTCTATGCGCCCTGTTCCGGTCGACTAGGCCTTGAATGAGAATGGATCTCACATCGAAGCCTGGCTCTCTTGGGTCAACCGGTGCTCTACACTCGCCACTGTGGCGGCGTCTATCATCATTCTATCGAGGCACATATGACGCACTCCTCAGAGGAGGTGTGGGCGCTCGATGATGATTGTCGTGGTCGAGCTGACGGTCATACTATCCACGGCCTTCATGCTGCAGGGGCGATCTTTGGCTGTGGGCCGACTGTACTGTATCCGCTACTATGGATCTGTTGTGAATCCTATTCCGCGATTGAGACACTACTGTGTTCTGCTCTCCTGCTGCCCGGAGCAAGGCCCGGATCTACATCAACCCTCTGCCAGCCTCTGACTGGGAAGGTTGGATCGACTCTGCTATTCGGGCCGCGGGCTATGAGGTTTTGAATTGGAGTACGGTATACCTTAGGAGGAGGCGGGAAAAGCTGCCGTCGACTGGACTCAGGGACTTGCTCCCGAGCCCGCTCGTCGAGAGTGCGCGTCAGGTTCTCCAGTCGAGTGTGCTCAGCCAAATTAGCCAGGCGCGCCTCTTCCAAGGCCCGAGCCTCGGGGGTTTCTCCAACGATGGGCGTGTGGACTGCATCCATGTTGCGGCGACGAAGTTCTTCCCTCTGCTGCGAAGAAAGGGGTCCGGGATGGTATTCCTCATGGACGCACGATGGATCGCCGCCACCATCTTCGCCATCTCTATGGCAAAAGCCAGGCGAACTACGCGGTCCGTCGACCATCAAGACTTTAGCCGCAGGGTCGCTGCTATCGCACTCGGATGCGGTCTCTGTGGAGCCAGTCGACAGTTCAAATAGGCCATGGAGAGTTTCGTCGGGCTCGATTGATGTGACTTGATGGGTGGCCGAACGCCGAGCCACCACGTGTTTCACCCACCACTGAAGCCTCGATCGACCGGATCGCTCGCGGCGGCGAACAGCGGGGAGGGAACACACCATCGGAGCCGACTGATACTGGGTCGACGGCTGCCGGAGAAGGACGCCATGAACGCATGCTCAAAAGTGCACCGCCCCTCGGACAGAGAGCTCCTCAATGTCAAGGTGAGCTTCTTGAAGCAACGCGGAGTCGTCGGCGACGGAAACAAGCGCGCCGAGACGGATCTCGCGGCCCTCAGCCAATCCGCTGTCGGAAACCATGATGATGATGCTCGGAAAACTTGCAACTTCACCAACAAGTCGCTAAGACACCGGCCCCACAGTGGGCGCCAATTGTCGTGATTCTAAGGCTAACAGTAGAAAGAGGGTAGGTATGGAGAGGCAAGATCTCAGCTATGGTGAAGGTGTACACACGAGTTTTATGAGTTTAGGCCCTTCTCGGGGGAAGTAACAGCCCTACGTCTCGGTGCCCGAGGGCGGTCGATTGAATTATATGTGTGATGTTACAGGGGGTGTGAACCCTTGTGCCAGAGGAGGGGGTGGCTTATATAGAGTACACCAGGACCCCCATCGCCCTCCATTACAAGGGACTTAATGTACATAAAGTGGGGGCGTTACTGGTAACGCCAGCCTTAAGTGTTGTTAATGACCTTAAATACCACGGAGTAAACGCCTGTCTGTTTTAATACTGAGTGACTCCTGGTCTTCGGTAGGTCGAGTGATTCTCTGGATGGTCGAATGACAATAGGTAGGAGGACTCCCGAGTGACATGACTGTCGAGTGGATTGTACTCGACATCTTTGACTGGAGGTCTCTTGCTGTCTCTTGGACTTCTCATCTTCTAGGGCATTGACCTTGGGTAGGACGAATATGTCAGGCCTATGACCCTACCCCAGGTTTGTATCCTCATCAGGGGCCGAATTGGATACGGCCCACATCATCGGTGTCCGTAGGGGTTTGTCCCCCCATGTGTTCGGCAACTGGGGTTTTACCCTCCGGCACCACTACGACGACATCCTGTTCCTCTCCCTGACCGGGGATCCTTCGAGACAACACCTTGGTGTTGTTCGCGGCCTTGGGGGAGGAGGTCGTCAGAAGGGACTCATTGTTCATCACCGACGGGTCCAGCTATCCCTCCGAAGAGAAGAATAGATCAATGTTGGACTGAGCCGGACTGCAAGCACACGATCCAGCATATTAAAAACAATAAAGTAAAAAGGCCGGATATATTACTGTATCCGTGTACTTATGATTTAGCCAGGGGCTTGACCCTGGGCTCCCACTCCCCGCCGTTGTCGGTGGCCGCCATGGAGTTGTCTGGATGGGGAGTTTTCCTCCTCTTGGACGCCTCGGCCTCCCGCGTGTGGAGGCCGTTCTCTTCTATATTCCCCCGACAGGAGGGGAATGGATTTCTTCTTATTCTTACTCCTCCTCATCATCTTCAGCAATGGAGGAGTGATCTGATGCCTTCGGACATCATGTCCGAAGCGCCCTTGCGATGGAGACCATCTCTGGTACCCTTGGCCGCCTTCTTCGCCTTCTTCTCCGGCACCTCATAAGGCGCCGGAAATAGCATCTTCGTTAGAAGTGGGGTTTCTTGGTCTTCGGGTAGTGGAGCCGGACAGTTATTCCGCTCCGTATTTCTATCAAGGCCTGAAAAAATTGATAGGAAGGCTTAGACTCCTTCCTCAAAAAATGCTAGTAAAGGGTATAGCTTGAAGACATGAAAGAACTTACCGAATTAGCCTGGCGTTTAAGCTAAGCCCGCAATCCTCGGTCGTTGGCGGTGGTGTCTCGCCGGCCTTGAAGAGCACCTTCCAGATCTCTTCGTGCGTCGTGCCAAAGAGCTCTAGTAGCATCTGGTGCTTGGCCAGATTGAACTCCCACAAATAGCAAGTCCGGCGTTGGCACAGGAGGATCCAGCGAATGAGCATAACATGGATCACGTTGATGAGCTTGATTCTCTTGGTTATCATGTTTTGGACACACGTCTGGAGCCCAGTCAACTCGTCCAATGAACCCCGGGTCAGGCCATTCACCTGCCAGGAGGTGAGCTGCATCGGGACTCTGGATCGGAATTCGGGGGCCACCGCCCAGTTGGTGTCGCGCGGCTCAATGATATAGAACCACCCCGATTACCACCCCTTCACCGTCTCCACAAAGGAGCCTTCGGGCCAGGTGACGTTGGGCATCTTACCCACCATGGCGCCTCCGCACTCTGCTTGTTGGCCGCTCACCACCTTCAGCTTCACATTGAAGGTCTTCAGCCATAGGCCAAAGTGAGGTGGAATGCGGAGAAAGGCCTCGCACACGACAATAAATGCTGAGATGTTGAGGATAGAGTTGGGGGCCAGATCATGGAAGTCCAGCCCGTAGTAGAGCATCAGTCCACGGACAAACAGGTGGAGAGGGAATCCCAGCCCATGGACGAAATGTGTGAGAAACACATCCCTCTCATGGGGCTCTGGGTAGGGACGATTTGTCCCTTGGCCGGAAGTCGGTGGACGATCCCCTTGGCCATGTACCCGGCCTCCCGGAGCTCCTTGATGTCCTTCTTCTTAACGGAGGCGGCCATCCACTTGCCTCCAGCTCCGGATCCGGACATGGTTGGAGTGCTTTTTTGGGCGGAGAAGGAAAGAGCTTGGGTGCTGGAGCTTGAGAATGGATGGGCAGAGGAAGGAGAATGTGTGGGTGAACGAGGATGAATCCTTATCTCTTTATAAAGGCAGTAAAAGTTATGCGCCTCCCTGCTCGCCTTAAAATCCGCCGATTCCCCAAGCATCATGCATATGACACGGTTAGGTTACCCATGACCATATTGATGAGAATCCTGTGATAAGGGGACACGATCTCTGCTTTGACAAGATGTGCCAGTGAAACCGCACCTCGAAATACGGAGCGGTAGGCTAAAAAATAGTTTGAATAATGACCAGGCAGTGGCGTGATATCACGCTACAAAAAGATGTTAGCGGATTGGACTCGTGAAATATTATGCTCTCTACGGTTGTGTGTGGTACTTGTTTCGCAGAGCCGGACACGTTTTCTATGTTCGGAAGGCTATGTTGGAGTATTTGGAGAAGGAACCCGCCTTGCAATGTCGAAGACAATCTGTGTGCTGGACTCATCATCATTGAAGCCTGGTTCAGGGGCTACTGAGGGAGTCCTGGACTAAGGGGTCCTCGAACAGCCAGACTATATACTTTGGCCGGACTATTGGACTATGAAGATACAAGATAGAAGACTTCATCCCGTGTCCGGATGGGACTCTCCTTTGCGTGGAAGGAAAGCTTGGTGATTCGAATATGTAGATTCCTTTATCTGTAACTGACTTTGTACAACCCTAGTCCCTCCCGGTTTCTATATAAACCGGATGGTTTAGACTTCTAGGGTTTATTTCACAATAATCATAACTTCATAGGCTAGACTTCCCGGGTTTAGCCATTACGATCTCGTGGTAGATCAACTCTTGTAATACTCATATTCATCAAGATCAATCAAGCAGGAAGTAGGATATTACCTCCATAGAGAGGGACCGAACCTGGGTAAACATTGTGTCCCTCGCCTCCTGTTACCATTAGCCTTAGACGCATAGATTGGGACCCCCTACCCGAGATCCGCCGGTTTTGACACCGACAAGTGGGACTAATGCCCTTAAGATTGTCAAGAGTATATCCAATAGCAGCCCTGTGCTTCCTTAGAACTTTCAATAATCTTTCTTCTTCATGTTCTGAAGGAATAGCACTAATAATAACAGGATATATCTTTTTCTCATCAAGATAAGCATATTCCAAAGTGTCTGGTAATTGTTTTAGTTCAAACACAAGATCGCCCTTAGGTGGAGGAGGAACTCCTAGAGTTTCAATAGGCAAATTGTGTTTAAGAAGAGGCAGTTGTTCGAAAAAGATTCTATCTATTTCATTTCTTTCACGCATATGCAAATCATTCTCATGGTCTAGCAAATATTGTTCCAAAGGATCAGTAGGAGGCACAACAATAGAAGCAAGACCAATAATTTCATCCTTACTAAGCAAATCTTTCTTATGAGGTTGTTTACTAAACTTGGAAACATTAAACTCATGAGATTCATCACCAAAGCTAACACCGACAACTTGTTTCTCACAATCTATTTTAGCATTGACGGTGTTCAAGAAAGGTCTACCAAATATAATGGGACAAAAGTCATCTTGTGGGGTGGTAAGAACAAGAAAATCAGTAGGGTATTTTATCTTCCCACACAAGACTTCAACATGTCTAAGAATCCCAATTGGTGATATAGTATCTCTATTAGCAAGTTTAATAGTAACATCTATGTCTTCTATTTCAGCAGGTGCTATTTCATCTTTAATTTCATCATATAATGAGAAAGCAATAACACTTACACTAGCACCTAGGTCACATAACCCATGATAATAGTGATATCCTACCTTAACTGAGACAACAAGCATGCCAACAACTGGTCTATGTTTATCTTTTCCTTCAGGTTTAGCAAATCTAGAAGCTTCATCACAGAAGTAAGTAACATGCCCATCGATATTATCAACTAAGAGATCTTTAACCATAGCAACACTAGGTTCCACTTTGA
Source organism: Triticum dicoccoides (assembly GCF_002162155.2). NCBI lineage: Eukaryota > Viridiplantae > Streptophyta > Magnoliopsida > Poales > Poaceae > Triticum > Triticum dicoccoides. The sequence goes on from NC_041391.1 coordinate 507,196,494, forward strand.
TTTGTTCAGATGGTTTGGGTGTTCTAACATAACTTTTGTTAACCACACTTGAAGCTTTAGCAAGTTCCTCCATCCTAAAAGGAAAAGGTGGTTTTTCAATATAAGCAGTGGGAACAACTGGATCAACATTGTAAATGATAGTTTCTTCTTTAGCTATAACTGGTTCTTTAATTGGTGGGTGATATTTAAACCACTTCTCCTTAGGGAGATCAACATGAGTAGCAAAAGATTCACAAAAGGAGGCTACTATCTCAGAGTCAAGTCCATATGTAGTGCTAAACTTTTAAAAAGCATCGGTATTCATAAAAGACTTAACACAATCAAACTTAGGTTCAATACCTGAATCTTTACCTTCATCGAGTTCCCAATCTTCAGAGTAGCGTTTAATTCTTTCTAAAAGATCCCACTGGAATTCAATAGTCTTCTTCATAGAAGAACCAGTACAAGAAGTATCAAGCATTGATTGATCATTACGAGAAAGCCGAGCATAAAATTACTGAATAATAATTTCTCTCGAGAGCTCATGATTGGTGCATGAATATAACATTGACTTAAGCCTCCCCCAAGCTAGCGCGATACTATCTCCTTCATGAGGCCAAAAATTATATATATAATTCCGATCATGATGAACAAGATGCATAGGATAATTTTTTGATGAAATTCCAATTTCAACCAATTCCAGTTCCAAGATCCAATATAATCACATAGCCTATACCATGTCAATGCTTTTCCCTTTAAAGATAAAGGGGAAACCTTCTTCTTAGCTTCATCTCTGGGCAAACCTGCAAGCTTAAACAATCCACAAATTTCATCCACATATATCAAGTGCATATCAGGATGTTCGGTTCCATCTCTTGCATAAGGATTAGCTAGCAGTTGTTGTACCATACCTGAAGGAATTTCATATTCAATATTTTCAGTAGGTGCAGTAGGTTGAGGGGAAACTAATTGTGCTTCCGGTCGAGGTGGAGATACCCCAAACAAACTCCTCAAAGGATTGTTTTCCATAGTAGCAAGTGACAATAAATTTCAGTATGTAGTAATAATGTTTCCTTACCAATTTCCACTTACCAAGAGCGCTTCACTCCCCGGCAACGGCGCAGGAAAATATCCTTGATGACCCACAAGTATATGGGGTCAATTTTAGCCTTTTTGATAAGTAAGAGTGTTGAACCCAATGAGGAGCGGAAGGAAATGACAAGTGGTTTTCAGCAAGGTAATGTCTGCAAGTGCTAAAATTGTAAGTAGCGGGGTAGTTTGATAGCAAGATTATTTGTAACGAGCAAGTAACGATAGTAGTAACAAAAGTGCAGCAAGGTATCCCAATCCTTTTGAGGCAAAGGACATGCTAAAACGGTTTCTTATGATAAGCAAAGTGTTCTTGAGGGTACACGGGAATTCATCTAGTCACTTTCATCATGTTGGCTTAATTCGTGTTCGGTACTTTGATAATTTGGTATGTGGGTGGACCGGTGGTTAGGTGTTGTTCTTACTTGAACAGACCTCCTACTTATGATTAACCCTCTTGCAAGCATACGCAACTACGAGAAAAGTATTAAGAATAAATTCTAACCATAGCATTAAACTTTTGGATCCAATCTGTCCCTTACGAAATAGCGCATAAACTGGGGTTTAAGCTTCTGTCACTCTCGCAACCCACCATCTAATAACTACTCCATAATGCATTCCCATAGGCCAAAATATGGTGAAGTGTCATGTAGTCGACGTTCACATGACACCACAAAGAGAATGGCAATATACATACCATCAAAATATCAAACACATATCAAGTTCACATGATTACTTGCAACATGATTTCTCCCGTGACCTCAAGAACGAAAGTAACTACTCACAAATGATAAACATACTCAAGATAAGAGGGGTATTGAATAGCATAATGGATCTGAACATATAATGTTCCACCAAATAAACCATATAGTAATCAACTACAAAATGTAATCAACACTACTAGTCACCCACGGGCACCAATCTATAGTTTTGATACAAAGATTGAACGCAAGAGATGAACTAGGGTTTGAGAGGAGTTGGTGATGTGAAGATGTTGATGAAGATAGCCCTCCCAAAGAGGGGAGAGTTGTTGGTGATGATGATGACGATGGTTTCCTCCTCCGGGAGGGTAGTTCCCCTGGCGGAATCGCTCTACCGGAGGGCAAAAGTACTCCTGCCCAGGTTCCGCCTTGAGGTGGTGGCGCTTCATCCCGAATGTCATCTTCTTATTATTTTTTTCTAGGTCAAAATGACTTATACACCAGAATATGGGCACCGGAGGTGGGCCGAGGAGGGCAACACCCACCAGGGCGCGCCTGGGCCTCCTGGCACGCCCAGGTGGGTTGTGCCCACCTGGTAACCCTCGTCTGGTACTTATTTGCTCCAATATTCCTTAAATATTTCATAAAAAATCCTTGGGGAGTTTCGGCTCATTTGGAGTTTCAGCTCATTTGGAGTTTCAGCTCATTTGACGTGCCTTTTTCAGGTCCAGATTTCCAGCTGCCAAATGTCTCCCCCTTGGTACATACCTTGCATATTATGAGAGAAAAGGCATTAGAATTACTCCAAAAAGCATTATTATACAATAAAACAATATAAATAACAGTAGGAAAACATGATGCAAAATGGACGTATCATGCAGACAGGCCACTTGATTGGCCAATCTGATCATGGCCGAGGTCCCCACCAATCCTAGTTCCTTGGGTGACGGTTGTACCTTTTCCATGGAAGTGCGGGCGAGAATGGGGTGACATGACCCGCCCGAGGAGAATCTTCGACTAGCATGTCGGGTAGGTAGAACCACTCCTCTTGCCAGTTTTCATTTGGCTCCTCTGGGTGCCATCAAGGTATTTATACCCAGTACCCTAAATATCTTGGCCCCAGCGCACTCCAATAGCATGCCTCCTCGTGTGCGTGGTAGTACGTAACATATCTACACCACATGTCAAAATGTGGCTGACATCCGAGGAAGGCTTCACATAAATTGACATAACATGCTATGTGGAGGATCGAGTTGGAGGACAAGTGGCGTAGTTGAAGGCCATAAAAAATGCAGCAAGCCCCTCAAGAAGGGGTGAATTAGAAAGCGGAGGCCCCTGAGAAGGAAGGGAATGAAGCATACCCTCTCATTCTCCTAAGGGTTGGAGCAGCGTTCCTGAGAGAAATTGTTGCCAAGGGCGACTAATCCGTCCAGGGCGAAAGCTACTTGCGGTGGAGCCAGATTTCTTAATTTGGGGGGTCGATCCAGTTGGTCTTAAGTCATGGAGAAACTTTTCCACTCCCCCTCAAGATGGCTAGTGGACTGCAAGGATGAAGCAACCGCTGAATCCATAGCGGTAGATTCACACATATGGCAGTGATACATCCCCAACGTATCTATAATTTACGAAGTATTCATGCCATGTTTACAACAATTCTATACGGTTTTGGTATGATTTAAATGGAACTAACCCGGACTGACGTTGTTTTCAGCATAACTACTGTGGTGGTGTTTTTTGTGCGGAAATAAAAGTTCTCGAAATTGGACGAATTTTTTGGAGAATTATTTAGAAATAAAAGAAAATACTGGAGAAAGACCCACTTGAGGGGGGGGGGTTGTTTCCCACTAGGCACTAGGGCGCGCTACCCCCTCTGGTGCGCCCTGGTGGATAGTGGGCCCCTCGAAGCCCATCTTAGTGTGAGACCAACGCCAAAAAATCCTCTAAATATAGAAACCCGCAGAAATAACCCTAGATGAGAAGTTCCGCCACCGCAAGCCTCTGTATCCATGAAAACTCAACCGAGAGCCCGTTCTGGCACCCTGCCGGAGCGGGAAATCATCACTGGAGGCCATCTTCATCATCCCGGCAGCCACCATGATGAGGAGGGGGTAGTACACCCTCAGGGCTAAGGGTTTGTACTAGTAGCTATGTGTTTGATCTCTCTCTTGTTCTTTATTTAGCACGATCATGATGTACCGCGAGCTTTGTTAGTATAGTTGGATCATGTGGTGTTTCTCCCTCTCTATCTTGTTGTGATGAATTGATTTTTACCATTGAGATTTTGTTATTATCAGAATGAATACTTTTATGGTTTTCAGAACGATATGAATACCCATGGTGAAAATGGGGTATTATATTGATTCACTTGATATATGTTTTGGCAACTCCCGGATTCCTGAGGTGACATTGGGGTAATCTATGCGTAGGGGTTGATGCATGTTTTTGTCCTTGTTTCGCTGGTAGAAATCCTGGGGCACTCTTTGAAGTTCTTTGTGTTGGATTGAATATTATGAATCTGAAGTTGTTTGATGCATATCGTATAATTGACACACGGATACTTGTGGTGACATTGGAGGATCTAGGTGACATTAGGGTTGGTTGATGTGTTTCATAAGGTGTTATTTTAGTCCGAACTCTAGGGCTCTTTGTGACACTTATAGGGACGGCTCAATAGATTGATTGGAAAGGATAACGTTTTGAGGTGGTTTGCTACCTACAACAATTTCTTCTTATGTTCTGCGCTAGATAACAACTTGGGGGTGACTCTTCGTTGCACGTTGAGGGATTGTTATATGATCCAATTATATTAGCATTGTTGAGAGATTGCACTAGTGAAAGTATGAACCCTAGGCCATATTTTCAAGGATTGCAATACTGTTTGTGCTTAGTTTTGTTCCTTGCTACCTTCCTGTTTTTTATTATTCCTATTACAAAAATCAATATCTACTATCATTACTACACTTGTATCACATCCATTCGCCGAACTAGTGCACCTGTACAGTTTAGCATTGTATTGGGTGTGCTGGGGACATAAGAGACTCTTTGTTATTTGGTTGCAGGGTTGTTTGAGAGAGACCATCTTCATGCCTCCCACGGATTGATAAACCATAGGTCATCCACTTGAGAGAAATTTGCTATTGTCCTAGAAAACGCTGTGCTTGGAGGCCCAACACGAGTCTACAAGAACAATTTACATAGTAGAAATCAAGCACTTTTTTGGTGCCACTGGCCAGAAGGCCAGTGCTTGAAGGTATATCTTTAGATCTTGCAATTGAATCTTTTAGTTTCTTCACTACTGCAGGATGCTGCTAACGCGACACTACGATCAGAGACCTTCGACAGAACTATGTGCGATGCAATAATCGCAAACGGTGGTGTAAAAAACCCGTCAAAAAGGTGCAAAACATTTGCAATGACAGATGCATCAAACACGGTTCAGATTTTGGTTGTGTGTGCGATGCACGGCATATGGTTCAGCTCAATGAACTGTTTGCGATGACGAAGAAGAATAGAAATGGGCAGCCAGATGAAGGCGTGTGCGATATATGGCATACAGTTCACTCGTATTAACTGTTTGTGATGAGGCGGAACAACAAAAACGGGCAGCTAGATAAAGGTGTGTGCCATTAAGAGTATACGCTTCAGAAGGATTAACTGTTTGTGATTAGGCAACAACACAGAAATGGTGAGCCATATCAAAGTGTATGTGATCGATGTCAATACACTTCACACGGATGAACTGTTTGCGATTAGCCACAACAAACAGAAACAATTAGAGAGATCAATGTGTGTGCGCTAGACGGGCACACATTCTAATTAAAAGAAGCATGTGTGATGGTAGTGCGCACGGTTGTTGGAACAAGATGTGTGCTGACATTGCCTATTGCGGGGCACCATATGGTGCAAACGCCACGTACGCGGACGAGAAAGCGTGCCCACGTTACGCCGTCCGCGAATAGTGCCGCACTTAGAAATTATAGAAGCATCAACAAATTTTGAGCCTGTGTCCCGTCACATTCCAAATTCCAAACTAGTACACACCGATCGAAACCTAGACGGTTTCCCACTTAAGAGCGTATTAGTAGTCGGTTATAAATACTACTACTCCAAGATGACTGCACATTCCTCCTCAACGCCTCATCCACAAAAACAAACAAGTCATTCATCATCGTTCCCTTGCGTCTGCCACGGCCAGCGTGAGTTCTGGGTCGAGAGATTGCCACCCGGGAGAGGCAAGCATTGAAGCGAAAGCACGAGAAATGTCCTACCTTGCCGTGAGAGCAGCCGACATGTCACACCGCATGGCCGTAGCAGCACAGATGTCCCACCGCGCCGCCGAAGCAGCACGGAGGTCCCGCCATGTCGTTGAAGCAACAGACTGGTTCGGCCGCGCTGCAGAAGCAGCAGAGATATCCCCCCATGCTGTGAATGCAGCAGAGATGTCCTCTCGTGCCGCGGCAGCCTGGGAAAATGTCTCGCAGGCAGGCAAGACTCTTACAGGCACATGCATGCAATCGTCCATAGCCAGATGGATCAGATCTCCGGCTGGGCGAGGTTGCAGGACGACATGAAAGCCTCGTTTGAACAGGCTACCGACATCATCCGACAAATAAGGGAGAGCAATGCAAGCTCCAGTGAGTGTGAAGACCTGTTGAGGGTGAAGATCGTTGGAAGTGCGAAGCAGCAGGAGAAGACCACTGCCCTGTTGAAGAGGACCAGCGTCATCGTTGAGAAACTTATGGAAAAGAATGTCGTGCTGTGCATTAAATGCAAAAGGCTGGTGGAGGAATCCGTGGATACTCTCAAGCAGCTTCTTGAGGACAGGAAAGAGCTCATCGCCGCTCTCCGCAGAGACTAGTTCCCGCGGCCTGCAGCAACGCATCAACAAAGTAGAGATCAGCAAGCCAAATCATTGTCTTCCTTCTTCTTTTGCCCTCATGTATTTCGGGCGTTGTCGCATGTGGCTTTTTTCAATTATGTTCCTAAATATGTAAGACAATTATTATCGTCATGCTTGCTATAAGTCGAAGTCGATGCTATATAGGTCCGTCGGATCTTACATCAAGATCCGTGCAAAACGTTCTTTTCAGATTTTCATTTCTCTCTCTTAAATCTCGGTCTAGTGAGACATAGCCACAGCGTGAAACAGGGGCTCGGGCTCCACTAATGGAGATGTTGGGAGGGAGGTGCGCGGCGGATAGAGGTCAAAGGGCTCTCCTCCCCATGAGAACACGCAGGGGTCTGATCGCACGCCTCCCGTACTCAAATAGGTACCACACACGTCACCTCCTAGCCAATTAAAAATTCGGGACGCATGGCGGCATGTAATTGGTAAGTACAATGCCCACGGTTTCAATCATACTTGTGTTTCTGATTTATAACATGAAAGCACTTGTTCGAAAATGAATCTGTTGATTGTTAATGTGTGCGCCTTCGCAAATCGGACAGAAAAATTACCACAGCATTTTGGTGCCATGCCATGATGATACGTCTCCAACGTATCTATAATTTTTGATTGCTCCATGCTACTTTATCTACTGTTTTGGACTATATTGGGCTTTATTTTCCACTTTTATATTATTTTTGGGACTAACCTATTAACCGGAGGCCCAACCCAGAATTGCTGTTTTTTTTGCCTATTTCAGTGTTTCGAAGGAACGGAATATCAAACGGAGTCCAAACGGAATGAAACCTTTGGGAACGTGATTTTCCAACTGAACGTGATCCAGGAGACTTGGACCCTACTCCAAGCAGTGCAAGAGGCGGTCACGACGGTGGAGGGCGCCCCCCTGGGCGCGCCCCCCTAACTCGTGGGCCCCTTGACGCTCCATCAACGTACTCCTTCCTCCTATATATACCTATGTATCCCCAAACAATCAGAACAGGAGCCAAAAACCTAATTCCACCGCCGCAACCTTCTGTATCCACGAGATCCCAACTTGGGGCCTGTTCCGGAGCTCCGTCGGAGGGGGCATCCACCATGGAGGGCTTCTACATCATCACCATAGCCCCTCCGATGAAGTGTGAGTAGTTTACTTCAGACCTTCGGGTCCATAGCTAGTAGCTAGATGGCTTCTTCTCTCTTTTTGGATCTCAATACAATGTTCTCCCCCTCTCCCGTGAAGATCTATTCGATGTAATCTTGTTTTTGCGGTGTGTTTGTTGAGACCGATGAATTGTGGGTTTATGATCCAGTATTATCTATGGAAAATATTTGATTCTTCTCTGAATTCTTTTATGTATGATTGAGTTATCTTTGCAAGTCTCTTTGAATTATCCTTTTTGGTTTGGCCAACTAGATTGGTAGTTCTTGCAATGGGAGAAGTGCTTAGCTTTGGGTTCAATCTTGCGGTGTCCTTACTTAGTGACAGAAAGAGTTGCAAGGCATGTATTGTATTGTTGCCATCGAGGATAACAAGATGTTTTTTTATCATATTGCATGAATTTATCCCTCTACATCATGTCATCTTGCTTAAAGCGTTACTCTGTTTTTAACTTAATACTCTAGATGCATGCTAGATAGCGGTCGATGAGTGGAGTAATAGTAGTAGATGCAGAATCGTTTCGATCTACTTGTTTTGGACGTGATGCCTATACACATGATCATTGCCTAGATATACTCATAACTATGCTCAATTCTGTCAATTGCTTAACAGTAATTTGTTCACCCACCGTAGAATATCTATGCTCTTGAGAGAAGCCACTAGTGAAACCTATGGCCCCCGGGTCTATTCTCATCATATCAATCTCTATCACTTTATTTACTTGCTTTGTTTTTCCTTTGCCTTTTACTTTTTACTTTGCATCTATCTATCAAAAATACCAGAAATATTATTTATCATCTCTATCAGATCTCACTATCGTAAGTGAACGTGAAGGGATTGACAACCCCTAATCGCGTTGGTTGCGAGTTGCTACTGTTTTGTGTAGGTACGAGGGACTTGTGCGTGGTCTCCTACTAGATTGATACCTTGGTTCTCAAAAACTGAGGGAAATACTTATGCTACTTTGCTGCATCATCCCCTCCTCTTTGGGGAAATCCAACGCAATGCTCAAGAGGTAGCACATGACACCATGCCAAATTTCATGATTTTCAGGCAAGTTTTGGAATTACAGGAATTTTAAAACCAAGTTTCTCGATGTTTCTGCCTAAGCCAAGACGCACAGATGTTTGAATTCCATTCCCACTTCTTACATGGGACCTAGAAGATCGCCCAAGTACACATGAATGATTTTCCAACTAACTTTTGCGCACTAGAGCATGCGCTTGTATGAGCTTTCTTGAGAGATGCTCTGGTTTGCAAGAACCTTATACCAAAGTTGTCCCAATTCGGCCAAAAAAATTACCACAACATGTTGGTGCCATGTCATGACACCATGCCAAGTTTCATGATTTTCAAGCGTGTTTTGGATTACAGGAATTAAAAAACTCAGTTTGTCAATATTTCCAGCCGAGACACGATGCCCAGATGTTTGAATTCAATTCCCATTTCTTGCATGGGACCTACAAATTTACCCAAGGACACACATGTGATTTTTCAACCAACTTTGGTGCACTGGAGCATGTGCTTGTAGTTCAAATTTGAATTATGAACATTAAATGCCCAAAAATTCAACTAATGTATAAAAAAGGCCAAACAAACCCGGAATAATTACATAATTTACCACGACACTTCTCTTTGGTCTAATATACCAGTGTAAAAAAATTAAGGTGGGAGAAGGTAGTGTATGTCATTTTGCACACGGAGGTGACACGTTCCCTCTCGGAACAACAAGCCTTCTTGAGAGAAGCTCCACTTTGCAAGAAGCGTATACCAAAGCTTGTCCCAATTCGGTCAAAACAATTACCACAACATGTTGGTGCCATGTCATGGCACCAAGCCAAGTTTCATGATTTTCAGGCATGTTTTGGATTTACAAGAATTAAAAAACCAAGTTTCTCAATCTTTCCGGCCAAGCCACGACGCCCAGATGTTTGAATTTCATTTCCATTTCTTGCATGGGACCTAGAAATTCACCCAAGGAAACACATGTGATTTTTCAACCAACTTTGGTGCACTGGAGCATGTGCTTGTAGTTCAAATTTGATTTATGCACATTAAATCCCAAAAAATTAAATTAATGTATAAAAAAGGCCCAACGAACTTGGAATAATTCCAAAATTTGGCATGATACTTCTATTTGGTCTAATCTGCCTGTGTAAAAAAATTAAGACGGGAGAAGGCAGTGTACCTATGTCATTTCACACATGGAGGTGACACGTTCCCTCTCGGAACCACGAGCCTTCTTGAGAGAAGCTCCGGTTTGCAAGAAGCTTATATCAAAGCTTGTCCCAATTCGGCCAAAAAATTTACCACAACATGTTGGTGCCATGTCATGACATTATGCCAAGTTTCATAATTTCCAGGCATGTTTTGGATTTACATGTATTAAAAAAAACCAATTTTCCCAATCTTTCCAGCCGAGCCACGACGCCCAGATGTTTGAATTTCATTCCCATTTCTTGCATGGGACCTATAAATTCACCCAAGGACACACATGTGATTTGTCAACCAACTTTGGTGCATTGGAGCATGTGCTTGTACTTCAAATTTGAATTATGCACATTAAATGACTAGAAATTCAATTAATGTATAAGAAAGTCCAAACGAACCCAGAATAATTCCAAATTTTAACACGACACTCATATAGCTCTATGTTGCCTGTGTAAAAAATCAAGGGGGGGAGGCAGCGTTTATCATTTCGCACACAAAGGTGACATGTCCCCCTCGGGAACCACGAGTCTTCTCGAGAGAAGCTCCGGTTTGCAAGAAGCTCATACCAAAAACTTGTCCAAATGCGGCCAATTTTTTTACTACAACATTTTGGTGCCATGAATGATACCATGCCAAGTTTCATGATTTTCAGGCGAGTTATGAATTTCCAGGAATTTAAAAACCAATTTTCTCAATGTTCCCAGCCAAGCAACAACGCCCAGATGTTTGAATTTCATTCCCATTTCTTGCATGGGACCTATAAATTCACTCAAAGACACACATGTGATTTTTCAACAAACTTTGGTGCACCGGAGCATGTGCTTGTAGTTCAAATTTGAATTATGCACATTAAATGCCTAGAAACTTACTTAATGCATAAAAATGCCAAACGAACCCGGAATAATTCCAAATTTAAACATGATACTCATGTAGTTGCATGTCACTATACATAAATGTTCTAGCAATTCAAACACCATCGTTTCCCTCCGTAACATCATTTTGTCTTTCAAAACCTAATAAAAAATCAGGTATACCACAAACAATTTTCTAGAAAGAATCGTGTGGGACGTGATATGAAATATCTTTGCGCACCGTCTTGTCTGGCTTATGCAGGAAGCTTCGTCGTCTACAATCCATCGCCCACGCTTGAAACACATTTGCGTGCTAGTTTGTCGAGGCACAGAGCGAAATTTTTCTGCCACCGCGGAAATATTTATCTCCCCCGCCCCCTCCCTGCCACCAAAAGCCATATTTCCACTGTTCCTCCTTACTTTCCAAGTTTAAACCTTCACTACTGTTTACTGGCAGCTCAGCCTCCTCGCCGGCGACCCTTCTTCTTGCAGCGCCGCCTCCTCGCCGGCTACCCTTCTTCTTGCAGCGTCGCCTCCTCGCCGGCGACCCTTCTTCTTGTAGCGCCGCCTCCTTGCCGGTGACCCTTCTTCTTGCTGCGGGGCCTCCTCGCCGCTGATCCTTCTTCTTGTTGTGCGGCCTCGTCGATATGGTCAGGTAATCTACACCCCACCCACACCATCCTCCTCCTTTCCCGTCCCACATGCCCCGACCGATGATGTGACACTTTTTGCCGAAATCACTGTCCCCCTCCCCCAAATAAGCACCGCCCACAACCATTTTGCATGAAGTATAACATGGAGCTCAGTAGCATCTGGCAGCGGAGAAGCAAATCGCGGCCGCACGCGTGCATGAGTTTGCTATGGCTGCCATGCATGCCAACCACCAGATCTTGGAGGAGCACCTCGTCTTCGAGGCCACCGTCCACACTGCCACACGGTTGTCTACTTTAAAATATAGTTCATGATGTTTTCTCGAGGTCACCGACAGTGCCTTCTAGTGATTTGTCCTCTATAATGTTAATATGCAATCTGATGTTCAGTTAACAGTTTGGTCCTCTAAAATGTAATGTTCAGTTAACAACTTGGTCCTCTCAAATGTACTGTTTAGTTAATAGTTTGGTCCAACAATTGCTACATTTCATAGTACAATTCTCAAGCATTCTTTCTTTTAATAACTGTCTTAACTTCTAGTACATGTTTCTATTCTGCAATGTCGTGCTCAGTTAACTATTTTGGTTCATTTGGTCTGCTGTCCATTTAACTATTTGGTTTAGTTCTGCAATTTGATTTTCATTTGCTGTGGGTACAATTTTGCATTGTTATGCATGTGAAATAAATCGAATTTGGTTGTACTCAATACATATTCCACTGATAGTATGGCAACTCTCAGTTAACCTGATCAGGATCTTCCTTATGTGTGTTGCAGGGAAAGAATGGGAGACAGTACGGTTTGCCATCAAGGTTTGCCCATGCATGGTCCTTTCACTAATAGCACATTATTGTGTAGGTGCAGGAATCATTCTAATATTTAGGTTTTTTACAATTTGGTCTTGCACATGTAGGTCCCGCTGTCAATGGCTTAGACCCACTGTTCGACCCATTTTGCATATGGGGAAATGAGATGTCCATGAATATCAGTCAAGTCAAAGAAACTCAGAAAGATTGTTAGGATCAAGAAACTTGCGATGAATAACAACAAGATCTTTGTTTGCACAATGAAGAAGACGTCAGTCAACTATAGGATGGTACTAACTATTTTACCTTGTTTTTACCCCTTGCGCCATTTCAAATTTTATAACACCGATTTATGCATATGTTTATTTTCAGTACTTTTCAAAGCAGTTCACCGATGATTACCTCTCAAACTACCTGCATGGTTAAGAGGTGACGAAGGTATTCATTCAACACCCAAGGTACAATATTGAAGTCTTCCTGAAGAGGATGAAGGTTGGGCGGGAAATTATCCATAGCCACTAGCCTAAAGTTGCAAGGACATTCAACATCATTGAAGGCTCAATATTTGCCTTCCGCTTCTGCAGTTTCCCAGATGAGATTCATCTGCCTATTTACCGTGTATGATGCTACTTTCCAAAGGTTTTCGATGTTGCCTGTGAAACTTGGTGCTATTGTGTAATGGCGTAACTGAGTGCTGAAGCTATCTGATGTAATTCAATTATGAAATCTTGGTTGTTGTTATGCGTATATGAAATATCTGGTGTGTTTTATAAGAAATATCAATTTGATTAGTACATGGATTATCAATAATAGGCTAATTAGCCTGCTTATTGGGGTTTCCTATTGCAGACAGTTACTCAGACAACACCGTGGGCGATGAACTCAAAGAACCCACACGGTTTCTAGAAAGTAGGCGTGTTTCATTAAATAACAACCACACGCGGCTTCTGATTTCTACTACACAACCTTCTTCTTGTAGACGTTGTTGGGCCTCCAAGTGCAGAGGTTTGTAGGACAGTAGCAAATTTCCCGCAAGTGGATGACCTAAGGTGTAGCGACCAGACCTCAAACAGTCTAGTCTCTGTGCATCAGTGTCATCCCTGGATCGTTAATGCTGACACGCACAATACTCGAGGATTTATAATAGAATCTCAATCACACACTTATTACATCGAAATGTCTCAAGAGGGAACTTATTACAATAATATGGCTTAAGGCCATCTAAATAAGATAACAGCGGAAGGCTTGGAATATAAAGTGAGTCCATCAACTCCAACGCATAGCTGAGTGAACGACAACGACCTGGCGCACCTTACTCGTCGTCTGAAAAGTCTGCAACATGATATGTTGCAGCCTAAAATGGGTCAGCACATGGAATACTTTGGCAACGTAACACAAAAGAGTAATGAACAGAATAAATGCTATCACTAATAAATATATGGCTGGTGGAAAGCTCTATGGTTGAAGTTTTGCATAAAGCCAATTTTTCCCTACAACAAAGGAATAAATTTTATTTAACTATCATGGTGGTTGTTAAACATTGAGAAGGTTCCTCCAACTCCATCCCAATTAAGCAATATCAATTAACCCAACAAATTAATTTAGAGTGATGAGATCAACATGATAATCCAAGAACCAGATACTCAAGATGTCCATAACCGGGGAAACGGCTAACCATGATTAGTTTGTACTCTGCAAAGGTTTGCGCACTTTTCCCCACAAGACTCGATCTCCTCTGTTATATTTCTCGCACTACATGGTGTTTGAGAAACGGATGACCAAGACATAGTCTTTCAGAAACATTAACTCTTTACTCTGGGTGGACAGTTACACCTACTTTCCCCTACATCTGCTAGCCCACCACTGAAAGAGGTCATGCAACCTACTCAACTATGCTAGAGCCCATAATAGCTTGTGGCTGCACACGAAAGTTTCTAGCATGAATAATCTTATGATCCCTTTGAGCCTGGGTGGCGAACCGTAGGATGATCACACGAGTACTCCGGGATATCCTAGGACAACACTGGATTCTCTAGGTGCCCGCAACCAATCCACCTAGATGTGTATTTAAGTAGCCACCTTAAATTATCCATTTATTAACAACTCTCACATCTGTCATGGATACACTCACCCAATCCATGTCTACGAGCATAGCATAGCAATCCTGAGCATAGCGTAGAAGTAACTCACAAAGGTTTGATAATAAAAGGGCAATAGGTTCTACCTCATCATATGCTTCCCAAACCCACATGTTAATCAGATCCTAACCATGCAATGTTTGAAGATTGTCAGTAATGCATAAAAGTTGGGTAGTAAAGGGATATGATCAAAGTGTTACTTGCCTTGCTGACGATCTGCAAAACCTAGAGACTCGTAGTAGCACCCTTCACACTCCAGGAATTCTATCGCAAACAAACAATAGCATACATAAGCACTCCACCATAGATTCACGGGTAAAACTCAAATAAGAAGATCCAAACAGAAAGTTCAACTGAAGAGCTTCGATTTGCAAAAAGAGTCAACTCACACGGATCAACGAAACTCAAAATACGAAAGAAACAAGATTGTTTACTAATCTGGACTAAAGTCAAATTTTATAGTACCAAAAACATGTTCAAGTTGGTTAAACAGAAAGAGGGCTTCAAGATGAAGATTTAGGCATTGGTTTCATCTAGTTTGGATAAACGAGCAAAAAGATATACTAGAACGAAGATAAGGGCAGAAAACGCAATCGAAAATAATCGCAGATAAACCCTGGAAAATAAAACAGGACGAACAGTCTAACGAACGAACGTTCGCTAACTGAGCCTAACTGGCGAACAACGTTCATTAAAACGAACGAACGGACGAACATCCGCTAAATAACTAAACCGAAGAAAAACCGAACCGATCTATCTAAAAAAACAGATCTAGGGTTTTCTAAAAAAACGGCAGTTTAAACAAAAAAATGACGACGGCCGTGGCGGCGCGGGATGGGGAGGCAGCGGTGCAGGGCAGCGAGGTCGCGCAACGCAGGCGACGGGGTAGGCGGTGGCTACGGCGACGATGTGCGGCGGTGGCGCTGGGGTGGCTCGGGGTCCAAGGGGGGGGGGCGGGAGGTATTTAAAGGGGGAGAGGCGGCGGCGGGGGTCCGACTTGGGGAGGGGGCAAGGCCCCGGGCGGCGGCAGTGGCAGCCCAGACTCCGGCAGGAGTACGGCTCGGGCACGAGCGTGCGAGGGCGGCGGCAAAGCTCGGCCGACTGGGTCCTTGGCCCAGTGTGGTCCAGGAAGATTTTTTTAAATAATTCCGCCGAAACAAAAAAATCCTAATAAATATAAAAAAATCTAAAAATGCCAAAAACAATTTTCACTGTCTAAATAAAATATTTAGAATAAAGTGAACATTTTTCTAGCCTAAAATGCAATTTTGAAAACATGCATATTTTTCTAATTCAAATAAAATAGAAATAAAAATCCAAATAAAATAAATTATTTGATTTTAACATTTTCCCTCCAATATTTCTTTTATTTTGGAGAAGTCATTTTATCCCCTCTCTTTTATTTTAATATTGGAAATATTTCAGAGAGAAAAACATTAAAACCAAAATGATCCTCTTTTCAAATTTGAGAAAATTCAAATATGAAAATAATAACGAAATCCCCAACTCTCTCTGTGGGTCCTTGAGTTGCTTAGAATTTCTAGGATCAGCAAACATGCAATTGAGATATGATATGCATATGATGACCTATGTATAACATTCATGAAAATTTGGGATGTTACAAACCTACCCCCCTTAAGATGAATCTCGCCCTCGAGATTCGGGTTGGCTAGATAATAGGTGTGGGTGGTACTTCCGTAGATCTTCCTCTCGTTCCCAGGTGGCTTCATCCTTGGTATGGTGGCTCCACTGAACTTTGCAAAACTTGGCAACCTTGCTGCGTGTGACTCGGCTGGCAAACTCGAGAATCTTCACTAGTTTCTCCTCGTAGGTTAAATCACTATCCAGCTGAATCGCTTCCCATGGCACAGTATCTCTCAGCGGAATATCAGCTATCTCTGTGTGGCACTTCTTCAACTGGGAAACGTGAAACACATCGTGAACTCCTGACAATCCCTCTGGCAATTCCAGCTTGTAAGCAACTTCTCCCATACGTTCCAAGACTTTGTATGGTCCCACAAAATGTGGTGCTAGCTTTCCCTTAACTCCAAAATGCTTAACTCCTCGAAGTGGGGAAACATGAAGGTATACTATGTCACCGACTTCGTAAACTGTCTCCTTGCGTTTAGAGTCCGCATAACTCTTCTGCCTGGACTGGGCTACCTTGAGTCTGTCGTGAATCAGTTTAACCTTCTCTTCAGACTCCTTAACCAAATATGGTCCAAACAACTGACGGTTTCCAACTTCATCCCACAATAACGGTGTCCTGCACCTCCTTCCGTACAAGGCTTCGAAAGAGGCCATCTTCAAACTGGCTTGATAATTGTTATTATAAGAGAACTCTACATATGGCAAATTGTCGTCCCAACTAGATCCATAATCTAGCGCACAAGCTCTCAACATGTCCTCCAAAATTTGATTGACCCTCTCGGTTTGTCCATCTGTCTGTGGATGAAAGGTTGTACTGAACTCTAGCCTAGTATCCAAAGTATCATGTAACTGATTCCAGAACTTTGAGGTAAACTGGGTTCCTCTGTCTGATACAATAGTCCTCGGAACTCCATGCAAACATACGATCCGGGTCATGTATATCTTTGCCAACTTAGCACTCGTATAAGTGGTCTTCACTAGAATAAAATGAGCTACTTTCGTCAATCGATCGACTACAACCCATATAGAGTCATAGCCTAAACGAGCCCTAGGCAATCCCGTGATAAAATCCATGACAAGCTTGTCCCACTTCCATTCGGGTATCGGCATGGCTGTAGCAATCCTGCTGGCTTCTGATGCTCTGCCTTCAATCTCTGACATACATCATGCAATATCCTTCTTCATTCCTGTCCACCAGAAACTTTCCTTCAAATCCAGATACATCTTAGTGTTTCCTGGGTGAATCAAATATGGCGAATCATGGGCCTCCTGCAGAATCAACTTCCTGATCTCGGGGTCATTAGGCACATATACGCGATCCTCAAACCATAAGGTATCATGCTCATCCTCACAAAATCCTTTAGCCTTTCCTTTGCTCATCCTCTCCTTTATCTTGGTAATCTCCTTGTCTGTCTTCTGGGCTTCTCTGATCTTACTCATCAAAGTGGACTGAATTTCCAATGCTGCTACATAACCTCTCGGAACTATTTCCAAACATAGCTCGCGAAGATCCTCTTCTAACTCCTTGGGTAATCCTCCGGTCATGTGCGTATTAACATAACTCTTGTGACTGAACGCATCGGCTACTACATTAGCCTTTCCGGGATGATAGTGCAATTTCATATCATAATCCTTAATGAGCTCCAACCAACTCCTTTGCCTGAGATTCAACTCCTTCTGCGTGAAGATATATTTCAAACTATTGTGATCCGTGTATACCTCACAATGGTTTCCGATGAGAAAATGTCTCCACGTCTTCAGCGCATGCACTATGGCTGCTAACTCCAAATCATGAGTAGCATAATTCAGCTCATGGGGTTTAAGTTGTCGTGAGGCATATGAAACAACTTTTCCTTCCTGCATAAGCACTGCTCCAAGTCCTCGACATGAAGCGTCGCAATACACTTGATAATCCTTTCGTTGATCTCGAAGAATCAGCACTGGGGCTGTAACCAAACATTTTTCAACTCCTTAAAACTGGCTTCACACTCCTCAGTCCATTTGAACTTGGTGTCCTTCTTCAACAACTCTATCATGGGCTTTGCAATTCTGGAGAAATTCTCAATGAACCTTCGATAATATCCTGCGAGTCCAAGAAAACTCCTGATCTCTCCAACTAATGTGGGTGCTAGCCAATTAGTCACAAAAACAACCTTGGTAGGTTCTACTCCTATTCCTTCTCCAGATATAACATGTCCGAGAAATCCAACTTCCTTCAACCAAAACTCACACTTGCTGAACTTGGCATACAACTGGTGTTCCCTGAGTTTCTCAAGAACCAAACGCAAATGCTCCTCCTTATGTTCCTCTTCATTCTTCGAGTAGACCAATAT
Source organism: Triticum dicoccoides (assembly GCF_002162155.2). Lineage (NCBI taxonomy): Eukaryota > Viridiplantae > Streptophyta > Magnoliopsida > Poales > Poaceae > Triticum > Triticum dicoccoides. The sequence continues at coordinate 507,214,945 of NC_041391.1, forward strand.
ATCATCAATGAACACCACGACGAACTTATCCAAAAACTCCATAAACACCTTGTTCATCATGTTCATGAAATAGGCAGGCGCGTTAGTCAGACCAAATGACATAACGGTATACTCGTATAGCCCGTACCTTGTGGTAAAATCTGTCTTAGGTATATCCTGCTCTCGAATCTTCAGCTGATGATATCCTGATCATAGATCGATCTTGGAAAATACTTTAGCTCCTTGCAACTGGTCAAACAAATCATTGATCATCGGCTAGGGTACTTGTCCTTGATCGTCGCTTCATTCAACGCACGATAATCAACAACCATCCTTAACGACACATCCTTCTTTTCCACTAGAAGTACTGGGGCTCCCCAAGGTGACGAACTTGGTCCAATATAACCTTTATCCAGTAACTCCTTAATATGCTTCTTAATTTCCTCCAAATCCTTTGCGGGCATCCGATACGGTCTCTTTGATATTGGCCCGATGCCTGGCAAAAGCTCAATCAAAAACTCAATGTCTCTATCCGGTGGCATGCTTGGCAACTCCTCCAGAAATACATCGGGGTAATCCTTCACCACTGGTACTTCCTCCTGTACAACTCCCGATAAGGAATTCACTTGAGTCCTCTTCGGCACATGCCGGGATACATAATTGATCCTTCTTCCTTCTGGGGTGGTGAGCATAATTCACTTACTGGCGCAATCGATGTTTCCTCCATACATCGATAACCAATCCATGCCCAAAATCACATCCAACCCTTGTGTCTCCAGAATTATAAGATACGAGGGGAAAACATGTCTACCTATGGTCAATGGCATATGAAAACATCCTTGGCTTGCCATATGCTCTGCTCCTAGCGAGCTTACTAACATAGGTGTCCTAAGAACTTTGGTGGGCAACTTATACTTATCCACAAATCCCCTTGATATGTATGAATGCGATGCACCAGTATAAAAAAGAACGATTGCAGTGAATGACTTAACCAAAATATTACCTAAAACTGCATCTGGCTGCTCTTCAACCTCCTCCACGCTAACGTGGTTCACTTGTCCCCTGTTGAAAGGGTTAGGCTTCTTCCCAGAGCTTCCATTGCCATTTCCATTCTTTGCTTCAGAACACTCGGTGGCGTAATGTCCATTCTTCCCGCACTTGAAACAAGTAATGTGACTTAGATCCTTCTTGGCGGGCGTTGCCGGGTTGGAACGGTTCTGGCTGTTGCTTCCTCCATTCCCATTCCCATTCTTGGGGCCACTATGTTTATGCAAACTTCCTCCATTGGAATTATGGCCTCCATGGTTATGGTGAATGTGTCCTCCCGAGTTCAGGGTAAAACGAGGTCTCTGCTGAGCTCCTGAATTGTACTTCCCTTGTCCATACTTCCTCTTGCGGCTCTCTATCTGCTGCTGCTTCCCTTCAATCATAAGAGCTCTATCTACCAACTCCTGGTAGTTGTTGAATGTTGCCACCATCAACTACATGCTCAGCTCATCATTTAGTCCTTCCAGAAACTTCTCCTACTTAGCAGCATCAGTTGCTACGTCATCAGGGGCATAGCGTGCTAACCTACTAAACTCATCCACATACTGGCCCATTGTGCGTCCTCCTTGGCGTAAGTTGCGAAACTCGCGCTTCTTCATGTTCATAGCTCCTGTTGAAACATGGGCAGTGCGGAAAGCCTGCTGAAACTAATCCCATGTAACAGTGTAAATGGGGTAAGTGGCTGTGAAATTTTCCCAACATGATGTTGCGGGTCCATCAAGCTGATGTGCGGCAAAATGCACTCTCCCCACATCTGTGCATCCTGCAGTGGTCAGCTCCCTTCCAATCCTGTGGAGCCAATCATCTGCAACAATTGGTTCTGTGCTACTAGAGAACATCGGCGGACTCAGCCTTAGGAAACGAGCTAAGTGATCAACGGGTGGTGGTGGTGGTGGGTTGTTGTTGTTGCCTAGGTTCTGATTCTGAACTAGTAGCTAAATCAAGGTATTTTGCTGCTGGATCAACTGAGTGCGCTCCGGTGGGAAAGAAAATCCATTGACACGCCTCAGAGGCATCTGATGGGTTTAGAAAAGGTGAGAAAATAGAATAGAATGAGGTCTAAAGGACAAACACTACCCAGATGCTCATGAGACAAACACAATCATATCACACCAATAAATTCAAACAAGGGCATACAATCGATCTAACTATCATTGCAAAAGTGCTCGGACTATTCTATATACATGGGGAAATGCTACTAATAATATGGTGGTCGACTAGAAGTTTTGATTGGTGGAAGACTCCATGATATCTGCTCCAGCCTCATTAATGTAGTCATCATCGCTAGCGTCGAGGCCAGAATCGGTGTCGTCGATGATGATGTAGTCCTCCGAACGAATGTCCTTGGAATGGTCGTCATCTCATCCTGGCGCGGGGTCTCCCATGAATACTCCTAGTTTTCTTGTCAGGTTGTCATTCTTCTCCACTAGTATCATCATTTCCTCCTCATATTCGTTGCATGTAGACTTGAGTTCCTCCTCCAGCTCCGTAATCCTAGTCATTTCCTTCTTCAGATCTATCATGCTTGCGCACATCTGGTTCTCCTGGCGACGAATGTGCTGGTTTAACTCCTGGATGAAAGCTGCAATGGACCTGTCCCTCCTGGTGCTGATCATCTCCCATTACTCATCTTGGTGCCCACATATCTGGTAGATAGTGTCCTTAAGATCCTTGTGATAAACTTCTCGAATGCGTCCCATAGCGATGTGGGCTGCCATGCTCTTTCCTAGACTCCGGGTTGGTGCATCAAAGGAAAACTCTATGGGCTCAGTAACTGGCATGAATGTCCTTCCTGGAACTTCAACTCGAATCATCCAACGCTCCTCTTATGGTAAAGTGGCGATGTAGGTCCCGATGAAGCTTGGTATTCCGATGTTCAGGTACCTAGTGACTTCCTTCAAGTGTCGTCCAAAAGGAGTGTCTTCATTCGGTTGTGTAAACTTGTTCCTTGAGTACGCCATCCTATAGAGTGGAAAAGGGAGAGGAGTCAGAAATGAGTAGAGAAGAGTGACCTATGGTTTAACTTAATGGTCGTGTCCTATAGTCAGCATGTGCCCTAATACCATCTTGTAGCGACCAATCCTCAAACAGTCTAGTCTCTGTGCATCAGTGTCATCCCTGGACCGGTAATGCTGACACACGCAGTACTCGAGGATTTATAATAGAATCTCATTCACACAATTATTACATTGAAATGTCTCAAAAGGGAACTTATTACAATAATATGGCTTAAGGCCATCTAAATAAGATAACAGCGGAAGGCTTGGAAGATAAAGTGAGTTCATCAACTCCAACGGCATAGCTGAGTGAATGACAACGACCTAGCGCACCTTACTCGTCGTCTGAAAAGTCTGCAACATGATATGTTGCAGCCCAAAATGGGTCAGCACATGGAATATGCTGGCAACGTAACACAAAATAGTAATGAATAGAACAAATGCTATCACTACATGCATATATGGCTAGTGGAAAGCATTGTCAAATTTCGGGATCCGGCAACCCGTGAGAGGTACGAACTCTGGGGTGAGTGCGGAGATCTCAACCTGCCCAGCCTGCCTACTCACGATCCTCCCTAGCCTAGCGCGTCGATCTCACAAAGACACAAAGAAACAGAGATTTATACTAGTTCGGGCCACCATTGTGGTGTAATACCATAATCCAGTGTGGTGTGGTGGATTGCCTCAAGGGGCTATGGATGAACTAGTACAAGGATGAACAAGCCTCATGAGGTGAGGTGTTCTTGAGCTGGTGTGGTGCTCTACTTGCTCTGGTTTCGGTCCCTTTCTATGGTGGTGGCTAAGTCCTATATACAGTGGCCTTGGTCCTCTTCCCAAATATGGGTGGGAAGGGATTCCACAATGGCGGGATTTGAAAGGGGACAAGTAGAAAGTAGTCTTCGCCTGCGAAAAGCCTCTGGTCTTGACGCTGCATGGGCTCGATGATGACCTCCATCCTGTCGTCCTAGCGGTCTTGGTCTTGTTGCGCCAGAATGGAAACCTTTGGCTGATTCCTCGGGACTCCGCGCCGATGGCTTGCCTCCCTTGCACCAAAGAGGAAACCTGCGCTCTGCACCGGCCTGGCGCCCACCCGGTGCCGGCCTGGCCTTGGTCGTCACGGCTCAAGTCAGCTGAGCCTCATGAGGTAGCTGCATAGAACTCTCCGCCCCTCAGTATCCCTCTTGAGGAGGACAACTCCTTCGGGGGTCTTGGCATCGTCCACCTCGCGAGGCTTGGCCCCTCGCGAGCATCTTGCTGTGTTGGTGTTGAAGCTGGGCTGTACCAGGCCGTCGATGGAGACACGTGGTGGCCCGCAGGCAGGCAGGATTGGATACCCCCAAGTTCAGGACACCGACAGTAGCCCCCGGGCCCAAGGCGCGCTTGGACTTGGCTTCCAGGCAAAGCCAAAGGGCAAGTGTGGAGCGCTGCGGGCCCTATCAGCCTGCGGCCCTGAAGACACGTGGTGGTCGATAGGATGTGGGCGTCTCCACTTCCCCACGCCGCCTTGATATCCGGCAGACCCAGTAGCCGCCTGTTGTCAGTGCAACTCGCCCTTCGAGGTGTACCGTGCCCAGCTCTTGTTTCTTCCTCCCCAATCTCGCCGCCGCGTCCATAGATCTGGTGCCATCGTCTTGTCCTCTCTTGGTATTCGCCATGGCTCCCAAGCCAAGGAAGAAGAAGGTGAAGCCGCGCGCGCCGGCCGGTCCTCCGCCGGTCCTGGAGCCGACCCTTGAGCAGTTGATGGTGATCAATAAGGAAGGGCTGGACAAGGTTCGCCATGTGCCTGCCGCCAATTCCAATAAGGGGGGGGGGGGGCGACGGTTGCTCGCCCTGCATCTTGGCGGACCAGAGAGATGAGTTCCACTAAGATTCCCATACATCTCCAAGCTCTTCTTGTTGGATTGATTCCTCCCTTCTCCCCATTCTTCAACACCGTGATGTCGCATTACTACTACGTCTTGAGCTTGTGTTGGTTTTCCTTGAAGAGGAGAGGGTGATGCAGCAAAGTGTAGCGTAAGTATTTCCCTCAGTTTTGAGAACCAAGGTATCAATCCAGTAGGAGGCTCCTCAAAAGTCCCACGCACCAACACAAACAAACCGAGAACTCACAACCAACGCAATAAAGGGGTTGTCAATCTCTTCAGGCCACTTGCAAAAGTGAGATCTAATAAAGATAGTAAGATAAGATAAATATATTTTTGGTATTTTATAATATAGATGCAAAAAGTAAAGATGCAAATAAAGGTAGATTGAAAGCAAATATGATAAGAGATAGACCCGGGGGCCATATGTTTCACTAGATGCTTCTCTCAAGATAGCATAAGTATTACGGTGGGTGAACAAATTACTGTCGAGAAATTGATAGAAAAGCGCATAGTTATGAGATTATCTAGGCATGATCATGTATCTAGGCATCACGTCCATAACAAGTAGACCGACTCCTGCCTGCATCTACTACTATTACTCCACACATCGATCGACTCCTGCCTGTATCTAGAGTATTAAGTTCATAAGAACAGATTAACGCATTAAGCAAGATGACATGATGTAGAGGGATAAACACATGCAATATGATATAAACCCCATCTTGTTATCCTCGATGGCAACAATACAATACGTGCCTTGCAACCCTTTCTGTCACTGGGTAAGGACACCGCAAGATTGAACCCAAAGCTAAGCACTTCTCCCATGGCAAGAAAGACTAATCTAGTAGGCCAGACCAAACTGATAATTCAAAGAGACTTGCAAAGATAACTCAATCATACATAAAAGAATTCAGAGAAGATTCAAATATTATTCATAGATAAACTTGATCATAAACCCACAATTCATCGGATCTCGATAAACACACCGCAAAAAGAGTCTACATCGAATAGATCTCCACAAGAGAGGGGGAGAACATTGTATTGAGATCCAAAAAGAGAGAAGAAGCCATCTAGCCAATAACTATGGACCCGTAGGTCTGTGGTAAACTACTCACAACTCATCGGAGGGGTAAGGATGTTGATGTAGAGGCCCTCCATGGTTGATTCCCCCTCCGGCAGAGTGCCGACGAAGGCTCCAAGATGGGATCTCGCGGATACAGAAGGTTACGGTGGTGGAAATTGTGTTTCGTGGTGCCCCTAGATGTTTTCGGGGTACGTAGGTATATATAGGAGGAACAAGTACGTCGGTGGCCGCCCGAGGGGCCCACGAGATAGGGGAGCGGCCCCCTATCTCGTGGGGACCTCGGGAGCTTCTTGACTTGCACTCCAAGCTCTCCGGATCATGTTCGTTCCAAAAATCACGCTCCCGAAGGTTTCATTCCGTTTGGACTCCGTTTGATATTCCTTTTCTTCGAAATACTGAAATAGGCAAAAAAAAACAGCAATATGGGCTGGGCCTCTGGTTAGTAGGTTAGTCCCAAAAATGATATAAATGTGTAAAATAAAGCCCATAAACATCCAAAAGGGGTAATATAATAGCATGGAACAATCAAAAATTATAGATACGTTGGAGACGTATCAAGCATCCTCAAGCTTAATTCCTGCTCGTCCTCGAGTAGGTAAATGATAAAAAAGAAATTTTTTATGTGGAATGCAACCTAGCATAATTCATAATGTAATTTTCTTTATTGTGGCATGAATGTTCAGATCCAAATGAATACAAAATAAAAGTTCATATTGACATAAAAAATAGTAATACTTCAAGCATACTAATCAAAGTAATCATGTCTTCTCAAAATAACATGGCTAAAGAAAGTTATCCCTACAAAATCATATAGTCTGGCTGTTGCTCTATCTTCATCACACAAAGTATTTAATCATGCACAACCCCGATGAAGCCAAGAAATTGTTTCATACTTTAATAATCTCAAACTTTTTCAACTTTCACGCAATACATGAGCGTGAGCCATGGACATAGCACTATATGTGGAATAGAATGGTGGTTGTGGAGAAGACAAAAATGAGAAGATAGTCTCACATCAACTAGGCGTATCAACGGGCTATGGAGATGCCCATTAATAGATATCAATGTGAGTGAGTAGGGATTGCCATGCAACGGATGCACTAGAGCTATAAATATATGAAAGATCAACAAAAGAAACTAAGTGGGGTGCATCCAACTTGCTTGCTCATGAAGACCTAGGGCACTTTTAGGAAGCCCATCTTTGGAATATACAAGCCAAGTTCTATAATGAAAAATTCCCACTAGTATATGAAAGTGACAACATATGAGACTCTCTAACATGAAGATCATGGTGCTATTTTTGAAGCACAAGTGTGGAAAAAGATATAGTAGCATTGTCCCTTCTCTCTTTTTCTCTCATTTTATTTTTTCTTTTCTTTTTCTTTTTTTTCTTTGGCCTTCTTTTTTTCTTTTTGACCTTTCTCCTTTTTTTTCTTTCTTTTTTTCTTTTTTTTCTTTTTGTAAAGTCCGAAGCCTCATCCCAACTTGTGGGGGAATCATAGTCTTCATCACCCTTTCCTCACTAGGACAATGCTCTAATAATGAAGATCATCACACTTTTATGGATTTACAACTCAAAGCTAGAACAAGATATGACTCTATATGAATGCCTCCGGCGGTGTACCGGGATATGCAATGAATCAAGAGAGACATCTATTAAAATTATGTAGGTGGGCCTTGCCACAAATACAATGTCAACTACATGATCATGCAAAAAGCAATATGACAAAAGTAATGCGTGTCATATGAATGGAACGGTGGAAAGTTGCATGGCAGTATATCTCGGAATGGCTATGGAAATGCCATAATAGGTAGGTATGGTGGTTGTATGGTACCGGCGAAAGTTGCACGATACAAGAGAGGCTAGCAATGGTGGAAGGGTGAAAGAGTGCGTATAATCCATGGACTCAACATTAATCAAAATAACTCATATACTTGTTACAAAAATTTAGAAGTCATCAAAAACCAAAGCACTATGTGCATGCTCCTAGGGGGATAGATTGGTAGGAAAAGACCATCGCTCGTCCCCGACCGCCACTCATAAGGAAGACAATCAATAAATAAAATTGTGCTCCAACTTCATCACAAAGCGGTTCACCATACGTGCATGCTACGGGAATCACAAGCTTCAACTCAAGCATTCTTTAAATTCATAATCACCAAACTAGCATGACTTTAATATCACTACCTTCATATCTCAAAACAATTATCAAGTATCAAATTGATCATAGCATCCAATTCACTTTCTATGATAGTTTTATTATACCCAACTTGGATGCTCATCATTCTAGGACCAACTTTATGATAATAGCAAATACCATGCTGTTCTAAAATACTCACAAAATAATATAAGTGAAGCATGAGAGACTAGCAATTTCTTTAAAATTAAGACACCACCGTGCTCTAAAAGATATAAGTGAAACACTAGAGCAAAAACTATCAAGCTCAAAAGATATAAGTGAAGCCATAGAGTATTCTAGCAAATTCTAATCAAATAGGATTCTCCCAAAAGGTGTGTACAGAAAGGATGATTGTGGTAAACTAAAAATCAAAGACTAATATAATACACAACACTCCAAGCAAAACACATATCATGTGGCGAATAAAAACATAGCTCCAAGTGAAGTTACCAATGAACGAAGACGAAAGAGGGGATGCCTTCCCGGGGCATCCCCAAGCTTAGGCTTTTCTATACTTGAATATCTTGGGGTGCTATAGGCATCCCCAAACTTAGGATCTTGCCACACCTTATTCCATAGTCCATAAAAGCTTTACCCAAAACTTGAAAACTTCACAACACAAAACTCAACAGGAAATCTTATAAGTTCCGTTAGTGAAAGAAAACAAAACCACCACATAAGGTACTGCCATGAACTCATTATTTATTTAATTTGGTGTTAAACCTACTGTATTCCAACTTATTTATGGTTCATAGACTGAATTACTAGACATAGATGCATTGAAATATGCAAACAACACACGAAAAACAGAATCTGTCAAAAACAGAACAGTCTGTAGCAATCTGTAACCAACGCAAACTTCTGTAACTCTAAAAATCCTACAAAAATAGGAAGTCCTGGAAAATTTGTTTATTGAATAGAAGAAAAAAGAATCAACGCAAAAGCACGTTCCTATGATTTAACAAAATTATATTCGTGCGTGCAAAGTTTCTGTTTTTCAGCAGAATCAAATCAACTATAATCGTAGGTTATCCTATAGGTTCTACTTGGCACAAACACTAATTAAAAGATAAAAACACATATAATCAGAAGATAGATGCAAGATTTATTACTAAACAGGAGCAAAAATTAAAAACATAAAGAAAAATTGGGTTGCCTCCCAACTAGCGCTATCGTTTAACGCCCCTAGCTAGGCATAAAAAGCAAAGATAGATCTAACGAGTGACATCTTTGGCACTCGGAGAGGATGATCTCCTCTCTATGGCATTCATTCTTCTATTTAAGGTAAGCACATGGCCATTAATGGAAGAGGTAAGATTAAGCACGTTACAGAAGTTTGCCTCTACACTAGACTTCATCACTTTAATAATTTCATTTTGATAAAAGCACAAGAGAGTAGTGGATTCAACCTTATCATTCATAGGGTGCCCAAATATGGTTTTAGTTTTTTCATAAGTATCTATAGCATCCCTTTCAAGAAAACTTCCTTCAAAAATAGAATCTAAAACTTGTTTAAAAGAAGCGGGCAAGCCAATATAAAAACTCTTTAAGTAATCTTCAATTTGATATTGAGGCACATAGCTAGCAAGAATCCTTAATCACCTATCCCAAGCATCTTTTAAAGTCTCATCAAGTAAATAGCGAAAAATTCGAGAGTCATCCACATCAAAATTATTTAAGCTCTCATTGGTGACCCCGGTGGGTCTTTCCATAGCATCATTATTCATGAGCTTAGAGAGGATAGAAGGATTGTCCAAGGCACTAGAGCTCGGGAGAAAACCCTTAGTTCTTTTTGATTCGGCCATGGCAACGGGAAGGCAAACGGAAAGGAGAGAGGGAGATTGGGAAAGAGAGGGCGAATAAAACGGCAAGGGTGAAGTGGGGAAGAGGAAAACGAGTGGCAAATGGCAAATAATGTAAATGCGAGGGAGATGGGTTTGTGATGGGTACTTGGTATGTCTTGACTTGAGCGAAGACCTCCCCGGCAACGGCGCCAGAAATCCTTCTTGCTACGTCTTGAGCTTGTGTTGGTTTTCCTCGAAGAGGAGAGGGTGATGCAGGAAAGTGTAGGTAAGTATTTCCCTCAGTTTTGAGAACCAAGGTATCAATGAAGTAGGAGGCTCCTGAAAAGTCCCACGCACCTACACAAACAAACTGAGAACTCGCAACCAACGCAATAAAGGGGTTGTCAATCCCTTCACGGCCACTTGCGAAAGTGAGATCTAATAAAGATAGTAAGATAAGATAAATATATTTTTGGTATTTTATAATATAGATGCAAAAAGTAAAGATGCAAATAAAGGTAGATTGAAAGCAAATATGATAAGAGATAGACCCGGGGGCCATAGGTTTCACTAGAGGCTTCTTTCAAGATAGCATAAGTATTACGGTGGGTGAACAAATTACTGTCGAGCAGTTGATAGAAAAGCGCATAGTTATGAGATTATCTAGGCATGATCATGTATATAGGCATCACGTCCATAACAAGTAGACCGACTCCTGCCTGCATCTACTACTATTACTCCACACATCGACTGACTCCTGCCTGCATCTAGAGTATTAAGTTCATAAGAACAGAGTAACGCATTAAGCAAGATGACATGATGTAGAGGGATAAACACATGCAATATGATATAAATCCCATCTTGTTATCCTCGATGGCAACAATACAATACGTGCCTTGCAACCCTTTCTATCACTGGGTAAGGACACCGCAAGATTGAACCCAAAGCTAAGAACTTCTCCCATGGCAAGAAAGACCAATCTAGTAGGCCAAACCAAACTGATAATTCAAAGAGACTTGCAAAGATAACTCAATCACACATAAAAGAATTCAGAGAAGATTCAAATATTATTCATAGATAAACTTGATCATAAACCCACAATTCATCGGATCTCGTCAAACACACTGCAAAAAGAGTTTACATCGAATAGATCTCCACAAGAGAGGGGGAGAACATTGTATTGAGATCCAAAAAGAGAGAAGAAGCCATCTAGCTAATAATTATGGACCCGTAGGTCTGTGGTAAACTACTCACAACTCATCGGAGGGGTAAGGATGTTGACGTAGAGGCCCTCCATGGTTGATTCCCCCTCTAGCAGAGTGCCGGCGAAGGCTCCAAGATGGGATCTTGCGGATACAGAAGGTTACGGCGGTGGAACTTGTGTTTCGTGGTGCCCCTGGATATTTTTGGGGTACGTAGGTATATATAGGAGAAAGAAGTACGTCGGTGGCCGCCCGAGGGGCCCCCAAGATAGGGGGGCGTGCCCTACAGGGGGGGCGCGGCCCCCTATCTCGTGGGGCCCTCGGGAGCTTCTTGACTTGCACTCCAAGCTCTCCGGATCATGTTCGTTCCAAAAATCACGCTCCCGAAGGTTTCATTCCGTTTGGACTCCGTTTGATATTCCTTTTCTTCGAAATACTAAAATTAGCAAAAAAACAGCAATATGGGCTGGGCCTCCGGTTAGTAGGTTAGTCCCAAAAATGATATAAATGTGTAAAATAAAGCCCATAAACATCCAAAAGAGGTATTATAATAGCATGGAACAATCAAAAATTATAGATACATTGGAGACGTATCAATTACCAGATCCACCTGCTTCACCTGGACCCTCGCTCCATCACCCTTCTCGCCGTCTTCGCCTTTCTCTGCGAGGCCATGGTGGGCATCACTCCCTCCGTGGCCTTGTTTCGACATTTCTTCCTGCTTCGGTTGATGGACGCACGCCACTGTTCTGGGTGCATGACCTTCAAAGCCGTGGCCGCGACCGCTGGCTCGGGGATCGACTTTGACCTCTCGCCTTCCACGAAAGGATTCCGGAAGCAATGGCTTCTGATGGACGCCCGCGCATTCAGCTCGTGCTCATGATTCCTGGGTTGCCGGCTTCGCCAAGCTCCGGCTGGCGCCATGAGAAGCTCACTGATCGGCGTCTTGCTTTCGTCGGGAAGAGGTTGGTGAGACTTCAGGAGCTGGGGGTGACGGCGCCAATGGTGGTGAATTAATTCATGAAGCAGCGCATTGCTCCTCTCCAGCGCCATGCTCGCCCGATGTGCGACTTCACCGGCGCCGAGGATCCGATGAGGCTGTAGAAGCCGTCGCTTGCTGCCGATACCTTGAGCGTGGTGCTCAAGCTCCTAACTGGCAAGCCCGAGCCTGCTGACCTCCCAGGGGATGGCTGCCTCCTTTATCTGTGCTCAATCAAGGAGGCCTTCACGGGGCAGATGCCCATGTTTGATGAGTGGGGGTTGCTTCCCGAGGGCATTGAGGGGCCCCGCAATAATCCTGTCTTCATGGCTCCTCTCCTGATCGACCCTACTGCGCGCGCCCCGAGTGTGGAGGTAGGGGCGCACGCCTCCGCCAGCTGTCGAGAGCTCCTCCAGAGGCCCGGCCTTGTTAGAGTCTTGGGAGCCTCAGGCTTCTAGTGTCCCGAAAGGGGCTGCAGCACAGCCTACGCAACACCAGGCTCCGGGGGCAAAAGCCTCTCACGCCTAGGAAGGTGGCTCAAGAGCTGCCGATGGCGACGAGGAGCCCACCAATGGCCCTGGAGCTGTGAGCCAGGAAGCCACGCCGGGCGCCCCTGCCCTCGGGACCCCTGCTCCAGATAACACGCAGGGCGCTCCCCCTCCTGAGGATCGCCCGTCGGGACCGGGTCTGCGCTGCCTGTGCCTTGAGTTGCTCCTAAAGAGGAAGAGGTCCCCGTGCCGCGACGATTACACCCGTCGGCCATTGAAGCCGACGAGATATGTGGCCGCCAACGAGTAAGTACCTTCACTCCTGATCTGTAAGCGCACCGTGTTTTCTCATGGTTGGGGTTTTGCAGGATCCTCATGAAGACAAAGCCTCGGGAGGCGGGCACCCCCAAGAGCTCCAGCGCAGCGCAGGCGCGCAGCCCCCAGCGCCTCCCGAGCGATCTTCGGAGCCAGTGAAGATCTTGGTACCGAGGTCGCGCTTGCTCGCGGGCGTAGCGCGATGCACTTTGGTTTCTTCGGTGAAGCGATACGTGTGATGGTCCATCTTGGCGGGGAGCTTGCCAACATAGACACCAGGCTTGAGGCAGAGAACCGCCGCTTGGAGGGTGAATGGCAGCGGCTGAAGGTGGCCATCAACCTTGGGAAGCTTCAGTGAGATGAAGCCAAAGCGCACGTGGAGGCCTCGCTCACGTCCTCTCGCAAAGCTTGTGACCGTGCCATGGAAGAGGCCGAGGCAGCCAACCGCCGTCGCGAGGCACCTGAGGAGCGGGACCAAGACCTCATGCTTCAAATTTGTCACACAACATTCACCATACGTGCATGCTACGGGACTTGCCAACTTTAACACAAGTATTTCTCAATTTCATAAATACCCACCTAGCATGACTCTAATATTACCATCTTTATATCTCAAAACAATTATCAAGTATCAAATTTATCATAGTATTTAATGCACTCTATATGAAAGTTTTTATTATACCCAACTTGGATTCCCATCATATTAGGACTAATTTTATAACCCAAGCAAATTATCATGCTATTCTATAAGACTCTCAAAATAATATAAGTGAAGCATGAGAGATCATCTATTTCTTCAAAATAAAACCACCGCCGTGCTCTAAGAGGATATAAGTGAAGCACTAGAGCAAGTGGCAAACTACTGCAAAAGGTATAAGTGAAGATCAATGAGTAGTCGAATTATTATGCAACTATGTGAAGACTCTCTAACATTTAAGAATTTCAGATCTTGGGATATTATCCAAACAGCAAGCAAAACAAAACAAAATGACAATTCAAGTATAGCACACATCATGTGAAGAAGTAAAAACTTAGGTTCAACCGATACTAACCGATAATTGTTGAAGAAGAAAGGTGGGATGCCAACCAGGGCATCCCCAAGCTTAGATGCTTGAGATTTATTGAAATATTATCTTGGGATGCCTTGGGCGTCCCCAAGCTTGAGCTTTTGTGTCTCCTTAATTCCTTTTATATCTCAGTTTCCCGAAATCTCAAATACTTCATCCACACAAAACTCAATAAGAACTCGCGAGACAAGTTAGTATAAACCAATGCAAAAACCTTATCATTCTCTACTGTAGCAAATCAAAAAAATTATTATTCATCATTTCATACTAATTGTCTCTGCATATTTAATACTCCTATCCTCAAATAGAATCATTAAACAAGCAAACATATGCAAACAATGCAAACATAACAGCAATCTGCCAAAACAGTATAGTCTGTAAATAATGCAATATTTATCATACTTACCTAACTCCAAAAATTATGAAAGTCTACCACACTAGTAGAAGATTTATCATAGCTCAATATGCAAAAAGTTTCAACATTTTATCATTTTCTGACTTTTCTAGGGAATTTTTGCAACAACGGTAAACTTTCTGTTTTGAAACAGCAACATGTATACTTGCAAAATAAGCATGGTAAAGGCTATCCTTGACATTTTTATTGAAAATATAGATGCAAAACATTATTCTAAATAACAACAAGCAAATACTAACAAAATAAAATGACGCTCCAAGCAAAACACATATCATGTGGTGAATAAAATTATAGCTCCAAGTAAAGTTACCGATGAACGAACACGAAAGTGGGGATGTCATCCGGGGCATCTCCAAGCTTAGGTTCTTGGTTGTCCTTGAATATTACCTTGGTTGCCTTGGGCATCCCCAAGCTTAGACTCTTTCCACTCCTTATTCCATAGTCTATCGAATCTTTACCCAAAACTTGAAAACTTCACAACACAAAACTTAGCAGAAAACCCGTAAGCTCCGTTAGTATAAGAAAATAAATCACCACTTAGGTACTGTTGTGAACTAATTATAAATTCATATTGGTGTAATATCTACTGTATTCAAACTTCTCTATAGTTCATACTCTCCGATATTACTCATAGATTCATCAAAATAAGCAAACAACACATAGAAAACAGAATCTGTCAGAAACAGAACAATCTGTAGTAATATATAACTCTCGAATACTTCTGTAACTCCAAAAATCCTACCAAATTAGGAGAACCTAAGAAATTTATGTACCAATCCATAGAAAAAAGAATCAGATCAAAATCACATTTGTGTGCATTGTAAAAAGTAATTTACTGGGCGTAAAAGTTTCTCATTTTCAGCAGGATCAACAAAACTACGACGGTAAGCTATTCTAAAGGTCTTACTTGGCACTTTATTGAAACAAAAGCTATAAAACATGATTACTACAGTAGCATAATCATGTGGACACACAAAAACGGTAAGGGTAAATATTGGGTTGTCTCCCAACAAGCGTTTTTCTTTAATACCTTTTGCGCTAGGCATGATGATGACAATGATGCTCACATAAAAGATAAGAATTGAAACATAACTGGAGCATCATGAAGCATATGACTAGCACATTTAAGCCTAACCTGCTTCCTATGCATAGGGATTTTGTGAGCAAACAACTTAAGGGAAGAAGAATCAACTAGCATAGGAAGGTAAAACAAGCATAGCTTCAAGATTTTCAACACATAGAGAGGAAACTTGATATTATTGCAATTCCTACAAGCATATCTTCCTCCCTCACAATAATTTTCAGTAGTATCATGAATGAATTCAACAACGTAACCATCACATAAAGCATTATTTTCATGATGCACAAGCATATAAATTTTACTACTCTCCACATAAGCAAACTTCTCATGAATAGTAGTGGGAGCAAACTCAACAAAATAACTATCATGTGAAGCATAATCCAATTGAAAATTAAAATCATGATGACAAGTTTCATGGTTATGTTTATTATTTATGGCATACATATCATCACAATAATCATCATAAATAGGAGTCATGCTTTTATCATAATAAATTTGCTCATCAAAACTTGGGGAACAAAAAATATCATATTCATCAAACATAGCATCCCCAAGATTGTGGCTTGCATATCATTAGCATCATGGGTATTCAAATAATTCATACTAACAACATTGCAATCATGCTCATCATTCACATATTTTATGCCAAGCATTCTGTGTGATTCTTCATCAAGTACTTGAGCACAATTTTCGGAATCCTTATTTTCACGGAAGACATTGAAAATGTGAAGCATATGAGGCACCCTGAATTCCATTTTTTAATTTTCATTTATAGACTAAAGTAGTGATAAAAACAAGAAATAAAAAGATTCGATTGCAAGATCTAAAGATATACCTTCAAGCACTCACCTCCCCGAAAACGGCGCCAGAAAAGAGCTTGATGTCTACTACACAACCTTCTTCTTGTAGACGTTGTTGGGCCTCCTGGTGCAGAGGTTTGTAGGACAATAGCAAATTTCCCTCAAGTGGATGACCTAAGGTTTATCAATCCGTGGGAGGCGTAGGACGAAGATGGTCTCTCTCAAACAACCCTGCAACCAAATAGCAAAGAGTCTCATGTGTCCCCAACACACCCAATACAATGGTAAATTATATAGGTGCACTAGTTCGGCGAAGAGATGGTGATACAAGTGTAATATGGATGGTAGATATAGGTTTTTGTAATCTGAAAATATAAAAACAGCAAGGTAACTAGTAACAAAAGTGAGCACAAATGGTATTGTAATGCTTCGAAACAAGGCCTAGGGTTCATACTTTCACTAGTGCAAGTTCTCTCAATAATAATAACATAACTGGATCATATAACTATCCCTCAACATGCAACAAAGAGTCACTCCAAAGTCACTAATAGCGGAGAACAAACGAAGAGATTATTTTAGGGTACGAAACCACCTCAAAGTTATCCTTTCTGATTGATCTATTCAAGAGTCCGTAGTAAAAATACAAGAAGCTATTCTTTCCGTTAGATCTATCATAGAGTTCGTACCAGAAAAACACCTTAAGACACAAATCAACCAAAACCCTAATGAACCTAGATACTCCAATGTCACCTCAAGTATCCATGGGCATGATTATGCGATATGCATCACACAATCTCATATTCATCTATTCAACCAACACAAAGTACTTCAAAGAGTGCCCCAAAGTTTCTATCGGAGAGTCAAGACGAAAACGTTTGCCAACCCCTATGCATAAGTTCACAAGGTCACTAAACCCTCAAGTTGATCACCAAAACATACATCAAGTAGATCACGTGAATATCCCATTATCACCACAGATAAGCACATGCAAGACATACATCAAGTGTTCTCAAATCCTTAAAGACTCAATCCGATAAGATAACTTCAAAGGGAAAACTCAATCCATTACAAGAGAGTAGAGGGGGAGAAACATCATAAGATCCAACTATAATAGCAAAGCTTGCGGTACATCAAGATCGTGCCAAATCAAGAACACGAGAGAGAGAGAGAGAGAGAGATCAAACACATAGCTACTGGTACATACCCCTCAGCCCCGAGGGTGAACTACTCCCTCGTCATCATGGTGAGCGCTGGGATGATGAAGATGGCCACTGGTAATGGATCCCCCCTCCGGCAGGGTGCCGGAATAGGGTCCCGATCGGTTTTTGGTGGCTACAGAGGCTTGCGGCGGTGGGACTCCCAATCTAGGTTATTTTCTGGAGGTTTTAGTATTTATAGGAATTTTTGGCGTTGGGAACAAGTCAGGAAGGTCTCCGGGTTGTCCACGAGACAGGGAGGCGCGCCTAGGGGGGTGGGCACGCCCCCCACCCTCGTGGGAAACCCGGGACTCTTCTGGCCCAACTCTTTCACTCCAGGGGCTTCTTTTGGTCCATAAAAAATCATCAAAAAATGGCACGTCAATTGGACTCTGTTCGGTGTTCCTTTTCTGTAAAACTCAAAACCAAGGAGAAAACAGAAACTGGCACTGGGCTTTAGGTTAATAGGTTAGTCCCAAAAATCATATAAAACAGCATATAAATGCATATAAAACATCCTAGATGGATAATATAATAGCATGGAAAAATCAAAAATTATAGATACGTGGAGACGTATCAACTTCCGGCAGAGAACTATTTGCGTTAGGCCACCTTGCAAAAACGTTTCCACACCAAAAGTTGTGTGTGATATACATACGAGTGGAAATGTTTTTTTGGGATTCACTGTGTGGGATGTACATACGAATGGAAACAAATTGAGTTTTGATGCCATGCCAGATTGCACACGAGCTCATTTTGCCCCTGCCCGTGTGCCAGGAGGGCCTATCCCCAACGGTTTTTGGGTCATGTGGGAAGGACCCCCATCGCCCACACTCAGTTGGCGACGGTTCCAAACATAGTCGCGGAAAGGGGTTAAAAACCGTTTGTATAGCAGGTCTCTGCACCAGTGCTTGTTTATCACTAGTTTGGTTTTTAAAAGCAAACTACAAAAATTGGAATTGAGGTTGCCTCATATTATTCATCTTTATCATGTCTTTTCTTGAAAATGATGTAAAGGAAAATAGTGCCCAATTGATAGTACAAGAATTCAATAAAATGTATGGCATAAAAACTTTGAATGGTGATCATGATTGCAATGTTGCTACTATGAATTCTTTGAATATCCAAGATGTTAATGATATGCAAAGCCATAAGTTTGGGGATGCTATGTTTGATGAAAATGATATTTTTAGTCCCCAAAGTTTTGATGAACAAATTTATTATGATGATTGCATGCCTCCTATTTATGATGATCATATTGATGAAAGTGGGTTTGGAAGAGTGTCATCTTTAGATAATAATGATCCCATTATTTTAGAGGGTATTGAATATTATTGCAATAATTATGAAAGTGGATTTGTAGAGGTCATGACTTTATTTAATAATGATTCCACTATTTTGGAAGAGGTTTCAACTGATTATGACGAGAAAGTTGCTATCTATGATGATTATTCTGATGACATGTATGCTATAAAGAATAATGATAACCATGAAACTTGCCATCATGATTTTAATGTTCAATTTGAATATGTCAACCAAGTATCTCATGATAGTTATTTTGTTGAGCTTGCTCCCACTATTATGAATGAGAAGAAATTTGCTTATGTGGAGAGTAATAAAATTTCTATGCTTGTGGATCATGAAAAGAATGCTTTATGTGATAGCTATATTGTTGAATGCATTCATGAAGCTACTGAAAATTACTATGAGAGAGGAATGTATGCTTTTACATATTGCAATAATATCAAGTTTTCTCTCTATGTGTTGAAAATCTTGAAGTTTTTCTTGTTTTACCCTCCTGGGCTAGTTGATTCTTGCTCCCATGAATTGTTTGCTCACAAAATCCCTATGCATAGGAAGTGGGTTAGCCTTAAATGTGTTTTCCATGTGATTCATGAAGCTATTTTTCATGATTCAATTCTTAACTTTTATGCGATTGAGCATCATTGAAATCATCATGCCTAGCTAAAAAGGCATTAAAGAAAAGCGCTTGTTGGGAGACAACCCAATATTTCAACCTATTGTTTTTCTATGTGTTCACATGATTAAGCTACTGTATTAATAATGTTTCATTGCTTTTGTTTCAATAAAGTGCCAAGTAAAGCCTTTGGATAGTGTGGATGATAGTTGACTTGATTTTGTGCCAAAAAAGAAACTTTTGCGCCCAGTTATGGAATTTTGTAAATTTACATAAATGTGATTTTTCTCTCGATTTTTTACAGATGATTGATATATAAGTTCCCTACTTTTTCCTAATTTTTCAGAATTTATAGAGTTGCTGAAATATGGTCATTGTTCAGATCATTACAGGTTGTTCTGTTTTTGACAGATTCTGTTTTCAATGCATAGTTTGCTTGTTTTAGTTTTACAAAGCTTATATTAAGTGATATAAATTGTGGAAATGATAAGGTACAGTAGGAATTATGTGTAAATAATTATGAAACTTATCTTTGACAGTACCCAAGTGAATGGTTTGCTCTTTATCATACTAACCTATCTCATGAAGTTCCGTTAAGTTTTGTGTGATTGAAGTTTTCAAATTTTGGGTGACATATCGATATGAGGAGAATAAGGAGTGACGAGACCCAAAGATTGGGGATGCCCAAATCACCTCAAGTTAATATTCAAATAATACCCAAGCATCCAAGCTTGGGGATGCCCCGGAAGGCATCCCCTCTTTCGTCTTCAACATTATCGGTAACCTCACTTGGGACTATATTTTTAATCATCACATGATGTGTGTTTTACTTGGAGCATCATTTTATTTTGTTGAGATTTGCTTGATGTTATTTAGAATAATGTTTAATATATTTTATTTCAATAAAAGTGTCAAGGATAGCCTTTACCATGCTTATTTTGCAGGTCTATATGTTGTTGTTTGAAAAGATAAAGTTTGTTGTTATGTTTTGAATATTTGTGAATAGTCAGAACATGATAAAATCTTGAAATTTTTACAACATGAGCTATGATAAATTTTCTACAGTGTGGAATTTATCAGAACTTTTGGAGTTAGGGAAGTAAGAATATTATTGCACTCTTTACAAACTATCCTGTTTAGACAGATTGTTGTTATGTTTGTATTGTTTGCATATGTTTGCTTGTTTAATGATTCTATTTGAGGATAGGAGTATTAAATATACATAGGCATTTAGTATGCAATGTTAAATTATAATTTTAGTGATTTGCTATAGTAGAGAATGATAACGTTTTGCATTGATTTAAACTAACTTATCTCGCGAGTTTTTGTCGATTTATGTGTGGATGAAGTTTTTGAGATTTAGGGATACTGTGATATAAAAGGAATTAAGGAGACACAAAAGCTCAAGCTTGGGGATGCCCAAGGCATCCCAAGATAATATTCCAAGAAGTCTCAAGCATCTAAGCTTGGAGATGCCCCTGTAGGCATCACACATTTCTTCATCAACAATTATCGCTTAGCCTCGGTTGAGCCTAAGTTTTTGCATCTTTGTCGTGGAATTGTCAGGTCAGATGTCCTAGCATAAGGACTTAGGTGTGGATCCATCACAACGTAGTTAGCTTTAAGGGGTTAAACGGGACAAGGGACACAGAGAGTTTATACTGGTTCGACGCCTCGCGGTGGAGGTAATAGCCTAATCCAGTGTAAGGTGGTTATTGCTTGGGCTTCGATTACCAGAGAGAGAATACGCTTGACCTAGTTCGCAATCTCTTCTTTCCTGCCCTAACTCTCCGCTGGGTCGTCCCTTTATATACATAGGATGACGCCCAGCGGCATATAGAGTCCCGGTCGGCTCATAGACAACGTGTCCAGCTCGATGACTAACTAAGCCTGCCTTACAATACAAGTTATTCTCATGGCGGCTCATCCTCTTGGGCCCTAAGTCGCCCCTGGGTCTTGGGCCATCAGCAGGCTTGCTATGATCCACCATCTTCATGGGTTAGCGCCAGTGGTATGACCCGGCCCCTCCTGGGTGGTTCACATCCAGTAGTTTATCCTCAACATTAGGCCCCAGGTTGATTTTAACTTGTTCATATCAATCGTCAATACTTGACCTGTAAGAATTTACCTCGCTTATTATAACCCACCATGATGTCAGCTCTCAAAACCTTCTTAAACCGCCATGATGTCATTTCGTATTAACTCCACATGAGGCCCAGAACATCTTAACTGATCCTTATCTTAATAAAACATCCCAAAAACTGAGGCATCACTATAGCCATATAATGATTTTGACCTCCTCGATTCCCGTGCATGCCTTGTACATGCCCCCCCTTATAAATAAGGACAGGGGTCTTCCTCATTTTCTCCCACGCCTTCTTCTTTGTCTTCCTCCTTCTCTCAGCCACACAAGCGCTCAAACTCCGCCGCCGCGACCTCCAGCCGCTCCATCAACTCAGGCCGCCGTATCGACCTGACTAGACCAAAGAACTCCGGTGCGCCACCACTGCTCCTCACTAAATGTAAGCACACCTCCCCTCAGATCTTTGTTAGGGTTCGAGTTGTTCGTTGGCGTTCTTGTTGTTCCTCATTACCTTCTTCAACTCCTATAGCTTTTACTCTGTATAAGCTGTAGATCTTGTGTGGAGGTAGTTTTGTCACCATTTTTGTCATTAAAGTAGCCTCTCTCTGTAGAAAACCACATCAACGCATCAAATTTTTTTCATTGCTGTCACCTTAGGTTTTACTTTCACTACCTTTTCTGAACTGTCACAGGTCCGAAATTATAGCTCTAGCTTGTGAAATCTGTTTGTCTGCCCCTTATCAAAATTTTCACGTGATAGATTCAAATACCCAAAACTGCAATGGCGGCTTATGACATAAACTGTGACCCATCATATAGCATTAGGCCCCGTTTAAGCCGCCATCATCCACTTGGCTCATAATCTGGCCATCTCCTTCTGGTTTAACCACGCTGGCTTGTTCTGAACTGGATCTCTATAGCTTTTATCCTTGTAAAATGGTTGAAACAATAACTTGTAACTCGCCATATATATGCTGGTTTAATAACATCCTGAATGGCTTATTGTAGACCGTGCACCCAATCATGACCAAGAGAGTTACATCATGCGACTGGGTCCCATCCATTGTCACCGAGGCAATGCTTCAAGATTATGTAAAAACTGGTTTCTTACCGGACAAAGACGTCATTCACTGGCGTGCTCCTAATCCGGGTGAAGCAAAACCTCAGACGCAAGCCAGTGAAGTTATTGTTTTCACTAATCACATGAACCGGGGCTTTTCATCGCCCAGGTCAAAATTCTTCCGTGATGTTCTACACTTTATTCAACTTCATCCTCAAGATATCGGGCCCAACTCCATTTCCAATATTTGCAATTTCCAGGTCTTCTGTGAAGTATACTTTCAAGAAGAACCTAGTGTTAATCTCTTCAGAGAGTATTTCTACCTGAACCGGCAGAATGAATTTACTGACGGCCCCAACCAAGAACTCGGAGGGATCTCAATTCAGCATCGCAGAGATGCCATTTTCCCTTATGCTTTGCTTCCAAGCCATCCCAATGATTGGAATCAAACCTGGTTCTACTACAAGGATACTTCTCCTGCTGATGAAAATCCTTTGCCAGGCTTTCGTGACCAACGGCTCAACCCAAAGCATCCTCTTCGCGGCTGGCTTACCACTGCTGAACGGGCCAAACTTATGCCGACCTTCTCAAAGATTAGAGCATTGTCGGGCAATGGATTAACCGGGATTGATCTGGTTAGGTGCTGGGTAGCCTAGAGGATCATACCTTTAAGCCGCCGACCTAGTTTAATGTGTACATATACTGGTGACACCAAAGACCCGCTACGCTACAGTTCCACGCGCTTGACTGATAAAGCTATCAATGATATGACCAAGACTCTTCTCAATGAGACCTTGGAAAGCTGCAGCAGAGTGGGTCGGAATCCCTTATGCAAACTTAACCCGACACCAGAGGTATGTCTGTCCGGTTTATATTATTATTTTCTTACTTCATTGCTCGTAGAATCTGAAAATCCTAACCCTTATTGTAAACTTTCTTAGGCTGGATCGGCTTTTTGGGATATGGCGAGGTAACCAGGGCCGCAAAGAACACCAGGGCCAAGACCAAATCCATGAAGAAAAACAAGAAGAAATCCACTGCTTCTGATACATTTAACATGGATGAAGATGAAGAATTGGAGGTAGACCTTGATTCCATTGGCTCCTTTTTCATACATCTTATTAACACCAATTACTATCAGGACGACGCGGAGAGCAGCCAGGCGGTTGATGACGAGGTAACCATTATTTGCTCCGACTCAGAGCCCTTGCCAAGACAGAAAATTCAACGCGTGATCCGGAAAGTAAGGTTTTCTCACCCTTTAGCTCACATGGATCCCAACTTTATTTTGAAGCAACAACAACATGAGAACTGACGCAGAACTTGGACCAGTGGAGGCGGATAACTTTCCTCCAGTTTGCCTAACACGCCAGCCCCACGCAAATGCCAGAATGAGGTATTCAAAAAATTCTGACTCTTGTTTATTTAACACAGATATTATTCATCTAGTAGTTCATTCTTCTGACTTAACTTATCAGGGGACCTCTCACTCTTTGTTTCGCGGCTCATCTCAGACTCAGCTTCCTCCTTTCAAGATTGCCCCTGGGTATCAACTTAAACCTGTGTTTTTTAACATCTTTAAATTCATACTGACTTTCTGAATCCTCTTGTAGTGGGAAAGCAAAGCCTAGCAAAAAGGCCAAAGTGAACAAGCCCACCGAAGATCCCAAGCTTCAAGAACCGGAAAGGCAAGCCCCAATTTCTGAAGCCTCCGTGCAACAACTGGATGATCCCGCCGATGACCCGCCACTAGAAGATCGTTGTACTTCTGCTGACCCTATGGTTGCTGATCCATTGGTTGTTGAACCACAAAGCCCAGCTAAACCTCCAAAACCAAACAATGAGGAAGTCGTGGTCACTGGCACCAGTTTTAAAGAACGAGGGAACCTTGTTGCTCTGGCTAAACATTCTGCCAAGGAAGAGCTAGTCGAGAGGCGCAAGGTCAAATTCGACATGGCCAATTACTCACATCTGAGTATTAGTGAAATTCCCTCCGGCTATCCGAATCAAGTACACAGAAGCCGTGATCTGGAAATTGACATGGTCAAGCACATACATCAGAAACATGAGGTATTTATTCTTGCTATCATTTGACATATACTCATTTAGCCCCTGAGTCTACTGAATATAATAGAATAGAATATACTATAGACTTGCTAGAAAGCCTTGTATGATGCTTCTGAGTCAGAACCTGTAGCCCCCAAGGGCCGGCTTAAATTATTAAGTTAAGTCGGTTCTTATCTTAATATGATCAACTTTGCATCTGTAGTCCCCAAGGGTCGGCTTAAACTATTAAGTTAAGCCGGTTCTTCACTTCATAATAATCAACTTTGCATCCATTAGCCCCCAAGTGCCATGTGCTATTTCTTGCAAAGGGCTTGGGACTTCTAAATGTATATAACTCCGTAAAGAAACTTTCTGCACCCATTCGCCCCCAAGTGCCAAGTGCTATTTCTTGCAAAGGGCATGGGACTTATCAATATATGTTGTTTCATAACTCTTCATGTTTGTTTGGACTTCTTTTTTCAGGAAGCATGCAGTAAATTTCAATCTTAGGTAACTGACTTGAAATCCCAGCTGGAAGCACAAGAAGCTGAGACCCAGAATGTTGAGTCCAAGTTCAAATTTAGCTTGGATGAAAATGAGAAGCTCAAAACTGACTTTAATGCTGAGAAAACCGCCTGGGCTGAAGAAAGGGTCGCCTTGATCCAAAAGGCTGAGAAAGCTGAGTCCTCACTGGAGGAGGTCAGGACCGAACTTACTGGCTTAAAACATAATATCAACCAGATGGCATTTGCCATTTTTGGTAAGATCTGCTTATATCATAATGACTCTTTCCTCTTCATGTTATAAACCGCCAAATGACTTAATCATAATATGCCATGTAGGTCCCAGAAGCAGCAATCTTGGGAAGGAGACACTGATAAAGCTCAATGCGGTTTATACATTAGTAGAACAATTGTATACCGGAGCTCAACGCACAATAGCCGCCATCTTCCCATGTAAACAAACACCATCTCTTCTCAGCAACGTGTTAAGCAGCCTTTTCGTCTTGCCAGCCAGGATTGAAGATAACAAGCGGTCGGCTGCGAGAGCCGGTGCCCTTACGGCTTAAGCCGGGCCAAGGCATGGCAGTCAAAACTAGACCCGGCCGAGCTAGCCACTGGCTGTCCCAGTCTAAAAGAGGACGGGTCTCCTTTTGACAAGAAAGACTTTGTCGCCTGTGTAAAAGCGGTTCATCCTATGGCAAGTCTACTTGTTGAAGAAACAGATCTGTCCAAGTATCGGGCGTCTTACGCCACAAAAAATCACAAGATGCCCATGCCGGCTTAAGATTGCAGATCTCATCCCTCCAATCCGTAAGCATAATTTTGCCCCGGAAATTGATCCGTCTGAGCTTATCGATGATGATGCTGAATTTCAAGCCTTGACTGGTATCAATTAGTCGTCACCTGACTTCCAGATAGTGGAGGAAGAAGAAGGACCGGCGCAGGATGACCCAGAAGCTTCAAACCGCCAAGGCGAGGAAAAGTGATCCCCTGGGCGGCTCTTTATTTGCACCACCAAGAACTGCTTAAATTTTTTTTATCCATTTGGGCTCACGGAGCAATGTAATAGGCTAGTTAAATACTTATCTGCCATGCCATTGTGCACGTTTTGTCTGCATAACTCTCTTGATCTATCATGGGAAGATATGACACTTATGCTTTGCAACACCATCCATTATGTAGGTCAGGTTTATCATTTTTCCCTCCACATAAACAAATAACAAGCGCCCTGGCGGTTTACCCCAGGGCGGGTCATGATACCCCATATAAAAACCACTGAGGACTAAACAGTCCATAATCAGGGCCAGTTTTTAAAAACCTTATATAACAAAATAAATATCATACCTGTGATATTTATTCATACTGTCGACTTATCATAAGTCATGTGGTAAAGGCAATAGCCCATAACAGAAGCACAAGGCCCTGTTCAATATATTCATACTGCCAGCTTATAATGCCGCATACAGCCAGGGGTGATATCCCAAAACTTAAGCGGAAATCTATAAGCATATGATCATTATATCCTGGCAACTTAAAGTCCAAAGCCAGGCCGGGTTAATAACACTCCAGATAAAGATATACATGAACCATAAGGCAACATGGCCCTAATTGGTTTTTCAACCATGTATTGATATGTGACAAGAGACAAAACACCAAAAAAAATTCAAATGAAAGACAAATACGAAAACAAGGCTTTCATAGGCCGCCAAGCCTAAAACTCAAGTGCTTTTATGGGCTGCACATCCGCTGAGTTAAACCTTAATTCAAAACCTTGTAAGCTGGACCTCACATGACCAATCGCCGTTTTAACGTTGACAAGTTCAGGGTCTTTATAAGATTAACTGTCAAGAGTACAACAAGTCATTCCAGGATTACCTAGGCAGAGTGGCAGACTTAAAAAGGCAGGATAACCCGGATTTTTTGGTGAATACACCTAGGCGTCCAAGCCTAAAGGGTCATAGCTATGCTTAATGAGCCCCCAAGTTAAAGTTGATTCCAGGTTTATAAACCGGAATTAGAGCAATGCTCGATGAGGAAGCCCCCAAGTATGTTTCAATCATGGCATATAAGCCGTATCAAGAGGGTAGTCATGGCTATGCTCAATGAACAGGAAGCTCCCAAGTGGTCATATGAAGCGACAATAAAGACTCATATTCTTAGAAATGAAACGACAGAGGCCCTGAATTATCAAGGATGCCGGCTTTATTATATTCATGATAATATATACACTCATAAAGTATGTACATCACAAGAGCCGGTGGCTCAGGTGTAATAAGGCCGAAGATGAGCAATATTCCACGGCCGACGGGTCTCCTCCTCCGACGTGCGTGAGTCCTTATGGTCTCGAACATCCATAAGGTACTATGACCCGTTGTTCAGATTCTTGCTGACCACAAAGGGCCCTTCCCAAGGTGGGGATAGCTTGTGCATGTCAGTTTGATCATGGATGAGCCGGAGCACTAAGACGCCTTCTTGAAAGGTCCTGGTTTTAACCCGGCGGCTATGATAACACCGCAGATCTTGCTGATAAATCACTGAACAAGCCACCGTAAGGTCACGCTCCTCATCTAACAGGTTAATAGCATCCTGACGTGCTTTCTCATTGTCAGCTTCAACGTAAGCCCCCACACGAGGCGAATCATGACGTATGTCACTGGGGAGAACCGCCTCAACTCCATAAACCATGAAGAAAGGTGTGTAACCTGTAGATCTATTGGGGTGGTATTAATAATCCAAAGCACTGAGGGCAACTCTTCCACCCAACAACCCGGTGTTCTCTACAATGGAACCATAAGCCGGGGCTTGATACCTCTCAATATTTCCTGATTTGCTCGTTCAGCTTGGCCATTAGACTGGGGGTGAGCCACTGATGATACATGAAGCCGGATATGCTCTTGTTGACAGAATCCTTTCATTGTTCACTTAGACAAATTAGTACCATTATCAGTGATGATACTATGAGGATACCAAAAACGGAAGATCACCTTTTTGATGAATTGAACCACCGTGGCTGCATCACATTTGCTAACCGGCTCAGCCTCAACCCACTTTGTAAACTTGTCAACCGCCACCAAGAGGTGGGTCTTTTTATCCTTGGACCTTTTGATAGGCCCAACCATATCCATCCCCCAGGTGCAAACGTCCAAGTAATTGGAATCATCCTCAATTCTTAAGCTGGCACATGAGCTCGTCTTGAGAATTTCTAACAACCATCACATTTACTGACCACATCTTCTGCATCAGCATGAGCTGCCAGCCAATAAAACCCATGAAGAAAATCTTTAGCAACGGGAGACTTTGAGCCGACATGATGACCGCAATCTCCTTCATGAATATCCCTTAAAATTTCACGGCCCTCTTCAGGAGAAACACATCGTTGAAACACCCCTGTAACACTGCATCTATGAACTTCATCATTGACAATAGTCATTAGCTTAGACCTCCAGATTATCTGCATGGCCAAAGTTTCATTCTCAGGTAACTCGCCCCCGGTCATATAAGCCAAATAAGAAACAGTCCAATCAGGGATAACATGAAGAGCCGCCACCAATTGTCCTCCGGATCAGGAACTGCTAAATCCTCCTCTGTAGGCAATTTCACCCATGGATTATGCAAAATATCAAGGAAAATATTAGGGGGGACCGGCTTATGCTGACACCCCAGCCGACTTAACGCAGCTGCTTCATTTTCCCGTCGATCAACATGCTCCACTCGATATCCTTTGAAGTGACCAGCAATAGTATCAACCTCTCGACGATAAGCCGCAATGAGTGGATCCTTTGAATCCCAAGTCCCTGACACTTGCTGAGCCACTAAATTTGAGTCACCAAAACATCTTACCCGGCTTAAATTCATCTCTTTAGCCATCCGAAGACCATGGAGTAAGGCTTCATATTGAGCTGCATTGTTAGTACAAGGGAACATCAACCTTAAAACATGAAAAAATTATCACCTCGTGGGGAAGTCAATATAACTCCAGCCCCCGAGCCTTCCAACTGCCTGGATCCATCAAAAAGAATAGTCCAATATGTAAGATCCGACTTATCCTCTGGCATTTGCAACTCTGTCCAATCATTGATGAAGTTCACAAGTGCTTGAGAATTTATAGCCGTTCGAGGCACATATTTTAAACCATGGGGTCCAAGCTCAATTTCCCACTTAGCTACCCAACTTGTGGGTTCTCTATTTTGAACAATATCCCCCAAAGGAGCAGAGCTAACCACAGTGATGTGATGACCAAGAAAATATTGTTTTAATTTGCGACTAGCCATGAACACGCCATAAACTAGCTTCTTCTAATGTGGGTATCTCTGCCTAGACACAATGAGCACCTCACTGACATAATAAACTGGCCTTTGAACCGTATGCTCCTTGCCCGACTCCTTCCTTTCAACCACAATTGCTACACTGACAACCCTGTTGTTTGCAGCCACATATAATAGCTAGGGCTCCTTCAATAGGAGCTGTGAGACCGGCGGCTCAGCCAGTTGCTTCTTAAGTGCCTAAAACGCCTCATTAGCAGCATCACTCCAGACAAAATTATCCGTCTTTTTCATCATCTGATATATAGAGCGATGGCCTTCTCCCCCAGGCTACTTATAAACCGGCTCAAAGACGCGATACGACCCGCCAAACGCTGGACATCATTGTTACATGCCAGTTTAGCCACAGAGGTAATAGCCTTGATCTTCTCTGGGTTAGCTTCAATGCCTCTCTCAGACACCAAAAAAGCCAATAACTTGCATGCTGGTACACCAAAGACACACTTAGCCGCGTTAAGCATCATCTTGTAGACCCAGAGATTGTCTAGTTTTCCTTTAGATCCTCAATCAACGTCTCCTTCTTCCTAGATTTCACAACAATATCATCCACATAAGCATGAACATTGCGCCAAATCTGGCCATGAAGGCAATTCTGAAAACACCGTTGGTAAGTCGCTTGGGCACTCTTGATCCCAAAAGGCATAGATACATAGCAGAAGGCTCCAAAGGGAGTGATGAAGGTTGTCTTCTCCTGGCCCTTAACCGCCATCTTAATCTGATGATAACCAGAGTAAGCATCCAAAAAACTCAAGCGCTCACAACCCACCGTAGCATCAATAATCCAATCAATACGAGGGAGAGCAAATGGATAAGCTAGATAGGTCTTGTTAAGGTCTGTATAATCCACACACATACGCCAAGTGCCATTTTTCTGAAGTACTAGCACCAAGTTAGCCAACCATTCAGGATGAAAAACTTCAATGACGAACCCTGCCGCCAAGAGCTGGGCCACCTCTTCACTGATTGCCTTGCGCCTTTCCTCATTGAATCAGCGAAGAAACTGTTTGACCGGTTTAAACTTGGAATCCACATTAAGAGTGTGCTTAGCGAGTTCACTCAGTACACCTGGCATATCAGAAGGCTTGCATGCAAAGATGTCCTAGTTCTCACAGATGAACTCGATGAGCGCGCTTTCCTATTTTGGATCCATATTAGCACTTATGCTGAACTTCTTCGAAGAATCGCAAAGAACAAAATCAACCATCTTAGTATCATCTTCCGACTTAAACTTCATAAAGGGCTCATTCTCTATGGTTGGCTTCTTCAAAGGCGTCATATCCGTCGGGTCAACATTGTCCTTATAAAAATTCAATTCTTCAGTGGCGCAAGCCGACTCGGCGTAAGCAGCGTCACCCTCTTCACAATCCAGAGAAAATTTTCTATTCCCATGCATCGTGATGGTGCCTTTGTGACCCGGCATCTTAAGCTGGAAATAAACATAACACGATTGTGCCATAAACTTGGCGTAAGCCGGCCTCCCAAACAAAGCATGGTATGGGCTCTTAATTTTCACCACCTAAAAGGTTAACTTCTCAGCTCTGGAATCATTGTCATCTCCAAAAGCCACTTCCAATGTTATCCTTCCCACCGGGTATGCCGACTTACCGGGCACCACCCCATGAAAGATAGTAGAAGACGGCCTAAGATCCTTGTCAGTCAAATTCATACGATAAAAGGTCTCATAGTAAAGGATATTGATATTGTTGCCTCCATCCATGAGCACCTTTGTGAGTCTATATCCTCCTACCTGTGGAGCAACCACCAATGCCAGCTGACCCAGATTGTCGACCTAGGGCGGGTGATCCTCTCAGCTCCATGTAATAGGCTGCTCAGACCACCTTAAGTACTGGGGTACCGCCGGTTCAACAGAGTTCACTGCCCGCTTAAGGATTTTCTGATCTCGCTTGCACAGACTTGTAGTGACACATGATACTGACCACCATTCAGCTTCTTTGGATTACTCTGATAACCAGATTGCTGCTGCTGGTTTCCTTGGTTAGACTGTTGATTAAAACCACCTTGATTGCCTTGACCCTGAAAGCCAGAGCTTTAACTGCCACCACCAAAGCCAGGTCCACGAAAGCCAGATCCAGAGCTGCCATTCAGGCGATGATTGAAAAAATTGGAATTCCAAAACTCTTTCATGATGTAACAATCCTTCCATAGATGACCATATGGCTCATCGTGCATGTTGTGCCTTGGACAAGGTTGATTTAGTACTTCCTCAAGGTTGAGTCTTGACCCTTGGGGCGGCTTTCCCTTGCGATGCTGATTATTGTTCTGTGCATTGGTGTTAGCCACAAAATCAAAATTACCATCAGCCTTACGCTTACCGTTTTCGGCTTGGCCTGCCAGGTTATGCTGCTGCCCTTTTGCATTGCCGCCCTTCTTTGCCTTACCCGGCTTATCATCATCAGACTCGAGGTCCTTGGTACTGTCAGAGTCGGTGTATTTGACAAGAGCCGCAATTAGCTCCTCCATGTCATTGTAGTGGCGCTTAAGTCTCCTCAGCTTATGCATAAGAGGGAGGAAACGGCAATTCTTCTCTAATATCAGGACTACAGGACCAGCATTGATACTATATGACGAGTGTATAATTGATGAGATCTGGCGCACCCAATGGGTTGTTGAATCTCCTTCACCTTGAACGCAAGAATCCATATCCAGAATCGACATAGGCTGCTTGCATGTGTCTTTGAAATTTTGAATAAAACGCCTCTTTAACTCTGCCGATGATCCAATAGAAGTAATGGGCATGGTTTTTAACCAAGTACTAGCCGTCCCATCCAACATCATGGTGAAGTACTTAGCACACGCAGCATCGCTGACATCAAGCATCTCCATGGCCATCTCATAACTCTCGATCCAAGCCTCTAGGGGCTGATCCGCCGTGTAATTAGGCACCTTGCGGGGAACCTTAAAATCCTTAGGCAAGCGCTCATTGCGTAGAGTCGGCATTAAACATGCCACACCCAAGATTCTAGAGGTCACTCCTACCTCCATAGAAGCTGAAGGATAAACCGGGGATTGTTGTTGAGCCATCAACTGAGGCGCCAGCTCTGCCTCACGCCGCGCTCTGCCCTGGTCTACCAAAATCTGAGCATCACTGCCAACTCGCGGCAGGTCAGGCCTGCGAGGCTGGTTGCAGTGCCGCTCACTGCTTGACATGGCCGGTTCATCAATGTGCCTGCTATAACTCCTGCTGGGATGGGGTGTTGAGTGGATATGATCACGACTATACGAATAAGCCGCCTACTGGGCCACAGCCGTCTGAAAAAGCTCTCCGGCTCTCCGTATTTCCATTTCCTCTCACGACTCATCCTAGGCTTTGAGAGCTGCCAATCGTGTAGCCGCAGCTATCACGTTATCCAAAGGGTTAGAAAAATGCCCCAGAGGTGTTGGAATGTGCTGAGGAGGGGTTACGTTCAGACATGGAGGATCTGTAGCCCATGGCTGAACTGGTTCCCCAGCCGCTGGCGCCTCAGCAGTCCCATTCACACCGGGTGCATTACTGGGTCCCGCCCCATGCGTTTTGAAAAGGTTCCTCGCATCATAAGTCGGGGGCAGCTGGCTCACATGCCTTCTGTTGAAAACAACGTTTGATGCATCTATGTCCAAACTTAAGTGGATGCTCTCCGCCTGAAGCCGTTCTACCTCCCTTTGTAAGGCGGCTGGCTCCATTGCCATATGGGTGTTCTCCGCACTTAACTCCTCCTTGGCTTGCCCTATCTCATCACGCAATTTTGTAACCTCCGTGTTATGCTGAGCTTGATTCGCCGGGTTAACCTCCGCCATTAACAATGTTGTTAGAGCATCCAACAGATCAAACAAAACTTGGGCCGGCGGGCGCACAGGGCCTCTTGCCCCGGAAGCCGTCGTTGCTGCTGACCAGGAGATCATTGCCGCTACAGTCGTAGAGTCCTGTGCTGGCTGTGTACCAGCCATGAAGACTATGACCAGGTGCGGCGGCTCGTAGGCGTCCGGAATACTGTCGCCATCGAAACAGCCCCCAAGCCCGCCATCCTGAACCTGGTAGATAGAGTTGGTCTCACCAGTAGAAGACTCGTCGCTGGAGTAAATAATCGTCTCACGACCAGATTCAGATCCTTCTTCTAGTTTCGCTCCATGAACGAAACCAACAAAAACATGCTTTGGGGCGGTTTTAGCCTTGGCGGGTCACCTCACCAAGCCGACTCGACAATGTCGGTGCAGATGTCCGGCTCAGCTTCCAACTCACCGATTCTGCCGATGAAGACGTGAATTCTGCCAAAGGGGACCCGGTACCCGTACTCGATTGAGTCGGCCTCGGGACCCCAGCCCTCATCGTCGATGTAGAGCTTGCTGCGATGACTCTTGGTCCTCTGGGCCATAGCGTACCCCTTGAGCCCTGCGAAGCTGCCCTTCAAGAACTCGAAACCACCATGCGCTGGCCCCACAGTGGGTGCCAACTATCATGGAATTGTCTCGTTAGATGTCCTAGCGTAAGGACTTAGGTGTGGAGCCATCGCAACATAGTTAGCTTGAAGGGGTTAAACGAGACAAGGGACACAAAGAGTTTATACGGGTTCATCCCCTCGCGGTGGAGGTAACAGCCTAATCCAGTGTAGGGTGGTTATTGCTTGGGCTTTGATTACCAGGGAGCGAATATGCTTGACCTAGTTCTCGATCTCTTCTTTCATGCCCTAACTCACTGCCAGATCGTCCCTTTATATACATAGGTTGACGCCCAGCAGCTTACAGAGTCCCGGCCGGCTCATAGACAACGTGTCCGGCTCGGTGACTAACTAAGCCTGCCTAATACAAGTCATTCTCATGGCGGCTCATCCTCTTGGGCCCTAAGTCACCCCTGGGTCTTAGGACGTCAGCAGGCTTGCTATGACCTACCATCTTCATGGGTTATCGCAAGTGGCATGACCCGGCCCCTCCTGGGCGGTTCATACCCAGTAGTTATATCCCCAACAGTCTTCACATGATGTGTGATATTCTTGGAATGTCATTCAATTTTGTTTTGCTTGTTGTTTTAATAAAATACTTAGATCTGAAAGTTTTTAAATCAGAGAGAGTCCTCACATGCTACTTGTTTACTTAACTACTCGCTTTATCTTCACTTATATCTTTTTGGAGTAGTTTGTCATTTACTCTTGTGCTTCACTTATATCCTATGAGTAAATTGTTGAATGAACTGAATATTATGAAGTTGAAATTATATGTTCATATCATGCCTAGTAGTAGCTTCACAATGGGTTTAGAAAGTGAAATCTATTGAAGCTTGACAATCACAATATTGGTCATACAAGCAATTCATTAATGATTAGTATAAAGAATAGAACTTTCACATACAAATATATTATCTTCGACATCTTTTATGAGTGTGAATACCCATTAATTATTTCAAAACTTGAGAAAATTAGTTGAAGTTGGACAAGGAAGACAATGTAATGAGTTAGGGTTGTGTATATTTGCATAGAAGTTATATTGTTATGGATCCTTCAACATGTGGTGTTTGCTTAGGATCTTTTGCTAGCCAAAAATTCGTACTAAGTTGAGATACTACTTGTGCATCCAAAAACCCTTAAACCATGTTTCTTGCCATGAGTGTCCACCATATCTACCTATTGATTGAATAAGATCCTTCAAAGTAAGTTATCATCGGTGCAAAAAGCAATAAAAATTGCTCCTAAAATATAAGTGATCTTTTATGGCAAGGGAAAATAAGCGTTGTACAAACTTGTCATGGAAAAGAAATAAATGTGACGGACTACATAATAAAGGTTGCTATCATAAGGGGCAATATACCATGACGTTCTTTTGCATTAAGGGATTGCGCATCCAAAAATAAAAAGTGCATGACGGCCTCTGCTTCCCTCTACGAAGGGCCTATCTTTCACTTTTTAGTATTTACTTTTGCGATTTTATTTCTGTGCCCCTGGTTCGTTAGTTGTACTCATTCAACCCCACTCTGTTAACTTTTGCTCACTTTTCCCCACTCCCTTGCCCGAAACCCTCAAAACAGGTTACAATGGATGTTGGCGTTGGGTTAATGCCTTTGACCATTAACTCTGACGAGTGGGGCTGCATAGGGCCGAGTACACCTTTAACCATTTACCCGTATAGTGGTTCTATATGCTGACCATACAATGGTATTCGTATACATGGGCGCATGCAACTGACCGCGGTCGTGGGGTAGCACGTGTCCATGGGACATGCCCGAAACGTCCCATCGTATAAAGAGGGGCAACCACCTCCATCGCCCCTACCATTTTCCCCCAAATCCCCTACCTGCCGCATCATCTTCCTATCCCCCATTGGTGTCGTCTCGCTCTCCTCCACTGCCTCCACCGCACTGTCTCGCTCTCCCCCACCGCATCCTCTTCCTCACCTTCATCGCCTCCATCTATCCGATGGCCGAAGCTCATGGCGACGCCGGTGCAGCGGCCGGAGATGTGGTGGAGCTGCTGGGCGCGGTGACCACGGATGTCAGCAGCGTCCACGGTGGTGCGGGGAAACTCGCAACCATTGTGGATGTGGAGAAGGAGGTGGCGGGCTCCGCCTCAGCACTGCAGAAGGTGACATCATTGATAAGCGCAGTTCATCCCGATACCCCTGATGCGCAGCCTAGCGAGGAGCAGGACGTATTTGCACTTGCTTTAGGATACTAGCTTGCAGAGTTAGTTGCTGCCTAGTTACATTGGTTAGATTGTGATTCATACGGTAGTTCAGATGGTTAGAGTAGTTGGTTTGACGGATGGGCCGGGGTTTTTTTACTGGGGGGATGGGGGTTTTTGTACTAGGTTTTGTTGGATAAATTCGTTGCAAAAATGCTAGATAGATCTGTATGAGAGATAGGGATCGTTGTGCTTTAATGCTACACAGATGTATGGTTATTAGATTTTTTTTAATGCTCACATATTGGGGTTTTTAATGCTACAGACATGTATGCTTATTAGACTGGGTCACTATTAGATTTTTTTGAATGCTACTCAGATTGGGGTTTTGAATGTCATATGCCCAAATGGAATCCATTTATTAAGAAGTTATTCGATTCATTAATATATAAATATTTCCACAATATGTAGTTATATTAGCTCTGTTGTTCAATGTGTGTGCATGACAATGGAAAATGCAAATAGGATTATAGTATATTGGGAGTATATTAGCCCTATGATCAATGTGTCATGTGTGCATATCTAAATTTTCAATTGGCTTCCGTATTTACTAGTGATGGATGTAACTGTATATTCAGGAGGATGATGGTTGGGGGGTAAAAAGAGGAAGTTGGCCCAGTACGACCCGTACGATCCAGAGTTTAGTGACAACGAAGAATGTGAGGTAAGCCTACTTCGAATTTAGATTGTTCATTTAGTTCCTTTGACATGGTGTATATGAATCTATAATGTATTAACGTAACTCATTCATGTGTGCAGTATGATTTTGGAGAAGATGTGTACAAGGGCAACGTTGCGTCCTTCACAGCCAAGGAGGTGGAGAAGGTCAAGGCCAAGGGAGTTGCTTCCTTCTACAACCGCAAGATCAAGAAGTGGCACTGCCCCGACTGCACCACCAAGCCAAAGCCAAAGGATGGACGCTTCGATCGCCTTCTGTCTCATGTAGAGGATGTAGCGATTCGCGGGGAGGACTACATGATCAGGGGGCAGCATGCTGCCCTCGTGAAGGCCCTGACTCCGGCGTGATGTGATGTTGTGATGAACTGAATCTTTATCTTTATCTTTTGGGTTACTTTTGGTAAACTGAATCTGGCTGTTTATGGTGTGCTGAACTGAATCTATGGTGATGCTAGTAATGTATTATGCTATTTATATTTGTCTCTCCTTAAATTTTCCTGCGGTGTATGGTTAGTTATGTTTAGATGTTGTGAACTATGAGTTTAGGTGCTGCAATGATCACATATTTTATTAACACCTATTCACTTTCCATAGTGTAGATTCAAAGTCTCACTATATTTTGAATTAACCTTCATATTTTTACATTTTCTTTTCAAAAAACATGCTTTAGTATAAAAACTATTCAAACATGTTTAAAATATGAAAAATGGAAAACTAAGTTCAGATCCTTCTTATTCACTTTGAAATAAAGCTTTGGTGATTTTACCAGCATGTTTCAGATCCTTCTCATGTTTATTAATCAAATCAAATGCATGCTTTTTCCCACTAGCATGTTTCATTATCCGATGTTTTGAACTGACATTCGAAGGACAGTATAAATTCAAGAAAATGCAAAAAAAAACCTTGGCAAACTATCTATGTTTGTGTAGGAGATCATGTGTGCAAAATTTGACGTGATTTAGAGGAGGTCAAAGAAATTTGAATTAGAGAAATGTGCTCCGAATGAGCTCACAGGCTAGGGTAAACAGCCCCATTTGTAATCAAGTTTTT
Source organism: Triticum dicoccoides (assembly GCF_002162155.2). Taxonomy (NCBI): domain Eukaryota; kingdom Viridiplantae; phylum Streptophyta; class Magnoliopsida; order Poales; family Poaceae; genus Triticum; species Triticum dicoccoides. The sequence goes on from NC_041391.1 coordinate 507,252,749, forward strand.
TTGGACCTACTCTAAATGAGTCAAATGTTTTTTATTAACACCTATTCAATCTATATAGTGTAGATTCGAAGTCTCACTATTTTTTGAATTAATCTTCATATTTTTTACATTTTCTTTTCAAAAAAAATATGCTTTGGTGATCCTTCTTATTCACTTTGGAATAAAGCTTTGGTGATTTTTTTGATTTTTAAATTTTTTTAAAAATAATAACCCTACCTCCTCTCCTTGAACTCTATGAAATGTTGTACGTGATAGCTCATATGTGTGAAGATTCTTTCATGAAAGTGACCATAGACCAAGTTTATTATTTTTGGTTGGTAACATGTCACATAAGACAACATTGTGCGCAGGTTTTATATTTTTTTGACTTTTTTTAAATTAACGGTGCTCATTTGACCTCGATCGTGCCAGCTAGGGTTTTTTTGATGAAAATGACCATAGACCAAGTTTAGTATTTTTCCTCGTTAGTGTGTCTTATAAACATTGACCGGCGAATGTTTCATATTTTTTGATTTTTGTTAAATTAGTTATGCTTAGTCAAAGCCTTCAAAACCCCGTTGACCAGCTCAAAACCTCTCAAAACCCCGCAGGGTTTCACCTAACCCTAACTTCAAATGTCAGCCGTACCCTGGCACCAAGCGACAACCCTCGGATGTGGTCTTCTAGAAGGAATTCGCTGGGCAGGCTGCGTGCAGGCTCTGCGCCGTTGGATCACATGGACGGCTCCGCATCATTGGATTGTTGGGTGATCCGTGAGAGGCGATCCTATTGGTTGTCCTCAGCTGCTCGCCCACCATTGACTCCGCGAAAAAATTTATTGGGCCCAAAAGGTAACAAAGCTTTGGTTGGGCCGTTGAATTGCGTCACTTTTTTGCATATTTTTTTTAACGTGTTGGCTCTGTTTTTTTGCATCATTTCAAATTACACAACAATTGAGATGTTGCTTTGTTTTGAACGTGTTGGCTCTGTTTTTTCATCCCGCTCAATACAAATGCAAAATGACCAAATTTATAAGGGCCAAATTTATTTTTATCATGCAAAATGGCCACAAACTATTCAAAAATTGTCTCTTTTTGTTCATATAATATATAGGGACCCTAATATATATGACCACAAATTCCCAAGCGTGCAATTAGCTTCATTTTATTCTTCTTTTCAAACCCCGGTTTCCCACGCGTCTACACTCCCGATGCCATGGTGGATGTTAAAACGGGCTACTTCACATTTGACCCTGTTATTGCCATGGTGAAATAACCCGTAGCACTATGGCTATTTAAGCCACCGTCTGCCTCTGACATCCCTCATCCATCTCCCATCCTCTCTGCCATCTGCCCGTCTTGCTCTTTGACCCCTTCTTCTTCAGCACATCCCTCAGCGATGCAGTACACCGGACCAACCTATCGCTTCCCACCCATCGTGCCAGAGAGGCTCTACCCTTCTAGCGTGTACGTTGAGCGCACACTACGTGTGTGGGAGATATCAAGGTGGAGGACCGCAAGGAACTTCACCGAGTTCTTCCTCGCGTCCGGCTACCACCACCTCCCTCGGGGATCTCCAAGGATGTTCCATGTCGAGGAAGTCATCCAAAACGGGGTGGTGGTTGCTCTCCTTGCTAACTTCACCAACACATTCGGCACCTTCTACCTCCTCGGCCGGGTGTTTCGGTGTGGTTACGAGTTCTTCGCTTTCACCACCCACAACATGTTCACGGAGTACAACAACATCTTCCCCAATGCGTCATGCATGCACACTCTTCTGTACCCCATCAACAACGCCCCGGAGGAGCAGTGAAGGGCGCCTTGAAGAGGAGCGAGGTGGAGAAGGTGGCGACTAGGGTTCTAAACCATCTATCTTTTTTGAGTCTATGTTATGTTAAGTTGTAGGGATTGAACTATGTTGGAGATGCTATGGGCTTGTTGGCCCTTTTATTAAATTCTAGGGCTAAGTTTTATAATTAAGTTTTCTATCTATTCTACTATTAACCCTAAGTTCTTCCTAGTTTGAACTATGGGATCATGCTATGGGCTTGTTGGCCCTATCTACATATTGGGACTACATATTTGTTGATTGTTTTCTTAGAGAGCTCGCTTTGTTAGTAACCACCTAGTGCATGCAGTCACAACAAACCCTTCTCTTTTTTACACAAACCACAAATATGTAGCCACCTAGCTAGAAGAGAGGAACCAGCGGCAGCGACCGTCGCTGCATCCGTGGCGGCTGACGTGCAAGAAAGCTGCCCGGACAGTGCATCATGGCGGCACGCATTGGCGCATGCAGGCTTGATCAGCGCATCGTGGCGGCGCGCATCAACCCATGCAGGCAGGCTTTGCTGGGTGCATGCATAGCAGGCTTCCATCATGGAGGTGCACGCAGGCGTTTAATGCAAGGGAGGGCCCAATGTAACCACGAACCAATGGTCCAACACCGACACCGCCCAATGCGGCCCCACTTGTCAGGTCCAACGGACGACACAGTATAGCACGGCCCCACTCGTCAGAGTTAATGGTCAAGCCATTGACCCGGTGGTAACATCCGTTGTGACCAGTTTTGAGGGTTTCGGGCAAGGGAGTGGGGAAAACTGCGAAAAAGTTAAGAGCGCGGGGATCAATGAGTAGAGCTAAGGAACCAGGGGCAGAATGTAAAAAAACCTTTACTTTTGTGACACCCCAAAAATTTGACCTTGTTTTAATGAATTAAATTTTTTTTCCAGGAATTAAAACTTTGGATATCTGAGCTCCTTTTTGATTTTTTTTAATCATTTCCTTCCCTGTGATGATGAGTTTTTCCCAAAGAGAAATTTTTTCAAATATGTCATTGGACATATTTAATCTCTCAAGAGAAACTTTCCCTTATTTAATATAACTAATTAAATAATTAAGTTGCTTGATCTTTACTTTCTTGAAAATGGTTTTTCAAGGTTAAATGGCCATATTTGAACTACAACCATTTGATAGATTCACTTAAAATTCCCACAAAAATTTGGAGATGTCATGTGATGTTTTTAAATCACTTTTATGCAAAAATATATTTCATTCATGAAATATTTTGAGCCCTACACTCAATTTTTCTTCTCTGGTCCAGAGTGCATTTTGCACTACAACCCATTTAAATATTTCTTCCTGGCCTCCACCAAAATTATGGGATATTGTTAGTAGCATATGATTCAACTTTATGCAAAAACCTAGTGTTGTTCTTTGAAAATATTGAGTGAATCAACCTCTTTTTCATTCTGGTCCAGCCTTGTGATTTCTACTTCAACCCTATTTATTTTTGCTCCAATGATCTTGTGCTTTCTCCTACTTGTAGATAGCCCCACCAAACCCCTAAATCCAGGAGCATGCAACCTTTTGGATCATTTTTGGTTCATGAAATAATGCTATTTATTTCCTGTCCAGACTTGAAGTTTTGTAAAACTTGCACTAACAAGTTGCTGCACTTGACCAACTAACCCCACCACCCTCTTGTACATCTAAAGAGACCACCATCTGGAGTTTTTGGCCACTCCAAGACCTGCCTAAGTGCCCTTAGCATTTTGTCAAACACCTTACGGGCATGATTTGTTTTGACATGAATTGTGGCATTGCACTGTGAGCTTGCACCTTTGATCAAACTAGCATGTCCACTAGACTCCCAGTTGCTCCTAACCTCGATCTGGTAAACCCCAACCTCACCTGCGACCTGTAGCATGCCGCGGCATTGTGTCGAACATCTCCCGTGCGTGCATTGGACGCGCCCAGAGCGCGCGTATTGCACGATGCCGTGCCCGAGCTGACACGCTGCCCCCCTGGCTTTGGCCCACACGGCAGCACCTTGCCACGCACTCCCCGCCTCGCAGCATCGCGCCAAACCACCCTGGCACGCTACAGCGCCGCCGCCAGGGCATTCTTGGCGGCACTCCGGCGTCCGCAGTGGCTCCAGCCACGGGCAGCGCCGCCCAAACCCCTCCCGCTCGCCACCTGGCCCCTGGAGCAGCGCGAGCTCATCCACAGCCATGTCCGCTAGCGCTCGTCGCCGCCACGATGCCCTGCTGCTACAGAATGTCGGTTCACCGGAAGCTTATCCACGGCCGCCGCGGAACCTCCTTGCCTCGCTTATAAATGGACGCCCTGGGCCGTTCCCGCACACTGGCAACCTCAGGCCACCCCAATGACGCTTCCCCAGCTCGCCAATCGACCCAGGAGAGCTTTCTTCCCCATCTCCGGTAACTCCTGCCGCCACCACTGCCCTGGCCATTCCGGCACCACCAGGGCCTCCCCCTCTCCATTCTCTTCGCCAGAAACTTCCTCATCCTCCCGTGAACCCATCCCCCTACTCAATTTTGATCGGGAACCACCGTAGCCCCAAATCCATCTTGCTCCCGAAGCTTCCCTCCGCCTTGGAGCTCGCAGCCGGCGATATCCTCCACCTCCGACGACCCTACGACTACCGGAGTAACCAACTCGGCCCCCTGAATCCACTGGTGGCCTCAGCTTTCCGAACGGAGCCACCGTTCGCCAGCGATGATCGCCGGAGCCCCGCTCCACTCGGGCAGAGGAGGGAGACGACGCGGGCGACTGGTCAAACCTGACCAGTGGGCCAGGCGGGCCCACCGTCAGAGACCCAGCGCCGGTCCACGTGGTTAAGTGGAGGCGTAAAGCCTCAAGTACGCCTCCTCTGCACCGAAAGCGTAATCTCGTTTGAAACGTTTTTTTTTCTATTTTTTTTAAAACAGATTTGACCAAATCTTTGACTGGCTATAACTTTTTAAATATAAGTCCAAATGAAATGATTCTTTTTCCTACCTCTCTCAAATTTCACCTAGTTTATTTTAAGATTTATTTGAAAAAATTTCAGAACAACTTTTGGTGCTGTTTTTATTTTGGGTGTTAATTCTTTTATGTTGCTAAAATAGGATTTTTGAAGAGAGGAGAAATGTTTCAAGTTTTGGAGTGCACCCTGCCTTTCCACACATTGAAGGCAAGCATTCTGAACCCCGGCATAATATTTTTGTGTGTTCGATGACACGTTCATAACATCACCTCACTTTGGAGAAACTTGTTATTTCATGTGATATGATCATATGCATGGGTGCATGTTATTGATTTCCATGCTGTTGGAAATGGACACACTTGTGATGATAATCACCCTCATGTGCCTTGCATGCATACCGGCAGGAACCCGGGAAAACCTCTGCCTTGGGTAGGCATGAGTTTGTCGCCGGTCTCCGTCGGGACGGTTATGTCTGGTATGGCATGGCAAGGTGATATGAGCGGTGACTCTGTTGGTTGAAATATATTCCTCATGCTAATCATGCAGGGAACACTTAAACCTCCTGAGTCGACCGTAGATCGAGTCTTGTGCCAGTAACCCCCATACTTGTTTCGTACTACCACTCGTCTCTACAGCAAGTAGAGTACGGTTCAGTAAGTTGTCAACCTCTTTCTAGCACACACCGTACAGAGAGGCCATGGTGGAAGATACCGGTTGTAGCTGGTAGGCAGGCCACCTGGTCCGGGGCATGGGTGTTTCCGGTTGGGACCGAGAGGGGAGGCCACCCCTTAGAGCGCGCAATATAAATTTGATCCCAAGCTACGCGAGGTTGTAGCCTCCCCACTTAGAGTTTGCTTAACAGGTGTCGTGGGTGATTCCAGACACGTGTGAGATAAGCTGGTGTGTGCAAGTTAGGTGTGTTTTCAACAAAAAGAACGTAGACGGAATTAGTCCCGATGGACTAAAGAAATCCGTTACTCATGGGTAAAGAGTACACCCTCTGCAGAGAATAAACCTATTCGAATAGCCGTGTCGATGGTTAAGGATTATAGTCTGGGATGGGTCTAGTGTCGGTCTTAGTGTCGGTCTTCGGAGGTGAAACTGTTAACCAGAAATGGAATTACTACTTGTGACTTGTGATAACTACGATTATTATTATTGTTGACTAACCCGTGATATTATTGTTATTATCGAGTATCTCTGGGATGGTTCTACTTCCAGGATATTCACTATGATTGTTTATTTTAAAGCCCTTTATGTGGTGTCGCTCAGACGCCCGACTGTGGCATTTCTTTTAAAGCCCTTTATGTGGTGTCACTCAGACGCCCGACTGTGGCATTTCTTTTAAAGCCCTTTATGTTGTGTCGCTCAGACGCCCGACTGTGGCATTTCTTTTAAAGCCCTTTATGTGGTGTCGCTCAGACGCCCGACTGTGGCATTTCTTTTAAAGCCCTTTATGTGGTGTCGCTCAGACGCCCGATTGTGGCATTTCTTTTAAAGCCCTTTATGTGGTGTCGCTAAGACGCCCGACTGTGGCATTGCTTGTTATTTGTTTCATAAATTTTTAATACTACCATGTTATTGCATTTTTATAAATAACTTGCTTGCATGCATCAGAGTTTCATTTATCTTTTGTGACTGACGTCATGAGCATAAAATATTTTTAGCACATCATTGTTATATTATACCTGTGTTCATAATGTTTGCGAGTACATTCAAAGTACTCACTGGCTTGTCCCTGGCTATTGTCTTGGCCAGATTTTCTTGCACAAAGAGGAGAGACGCGATGACAGCCCCGGAACCTAAGTAATGGAGATAGCAGCCTCGCGAAGATAGGATTTAACCTGGTCAGCTGTTCCCGTGGGAAATGGAGTCCCATAGACACTGATGTTTCACAACCCGCTTCCGCCATCAACCACTAGAAACCATTTGTTGTACTCACAGGCCAGAATGGCCTTGTACTACATATTTTGTTTTCTGCTTGGAATTTCTGTATCGAGTTGGAGCCTCATCAGCTAACAGTAATCCTGGGGCTGATGAGCACGACGATCTTTTCTGTAAATTTATGTCCGGAGAACCGGTCGTGACAGACTTGGTATCAGAGCCAGGCTGACCATTGGCTAATCCTATCTTAGCCAAGTCAAAAAACTTAGGCAAACCAAGCCACCAAACCATAACCAAACCCCAGCCAAGCTTCTCGTGCAAGATAGCCACACAGTGACCCAAAACTTTTGGCAGTCGGTGCCCAACCTATCAGCCTACCCTGTCGATCACACACAAGTGACCAGCACCCAAGGCGCCTCATTCGCAAGCGTGCGGAAGAAGACTCCGTCCCCTTTTTCCTATAAAAAGAGCACGCTGGTCTCAACCCAGCACAGCACAGCCGCTACCCCAAACTGAGCCACAATGCCTGGCCCCATAGTGCACAACGGGACCACAGCAACCAACCTTGGAGGTTTTGTGACCATCCTCGCGAACCTCACCCGTCGTGCCTATGCGTTAGAGGAGCCACCAGAATATGTTGTGTACCAAGGACCCATGAGCGGTGAAGACCGTCAATTCTGGGCCACTGTGCACATTTACGGTAGGGGTCTAGCACCCGAGCGCCCCTACAGGTTCACCGGAAGAACAACTTCCTTTGAGCCACAAGCCATACAACTAGCGGCTCGAGAGGCTATAGTTCATCTCAGGCACTTGTCGCCCAGAGTTAACTATCGCTCGTTCCACTACTACCCCAGACGTGAAGGGTATGGTAGACCACCCCAAGTTGCCAACGGAGATCACGAGACAGATCCTGCATTGTTGCACCTGGTGCGCTATGTAAGTGCACTAGAGGAACTATGCGATCAAATCACTATTGATTTAATTGCAGCTCGTGGAGAGCTGGTTCGTCGAGCCCGGGCGAGAGGAGAAAATGAGCCCAACGCTGATAACCCAGTCGTGCTGTTTGGACAACCGATCAAGACCCCGAGATCAGCTCCAGCCATCACCCGAGATGCTTTGATGACCCCAGAAGTGCTTCGTCGCCTTATGGGAGCACACTCCAACGGGGTTGTGGCCAACAATCCCCGCGATGGTCATCATCACTACCCCGACCCTGCAGTTCCTCCGCCATCTCCGACTAATCCCGGCAGTGAGACACGTGGAGAAGCCTCGACATCCACCAGGCACGCCCGTTTAGACATAAACGAGGTAGACTAAGCCGTACGAGTAGTACCGAGTCTCAGTGTATCCTCACTTTGTAATCGTGCGACCGTGTATATTAACGCAGCCTGTCGTTGTGCCTCTGTTTTAATAGTGGCCTTGCATTTTTGGTCAGCGCATAGTTGCATATTTTTTCAGGCACAACTACCAAAACCAACCCGACGACAACCACAGTAACACGTCTCTTTATGAGATATGTGTATCTCTGACACTGACCTGACCTTTGGAGCTAAGCTGGCAAAAAATTTTTACCTTTCACCACGGTAAAACGATCCGGCTCCATTGCTATATAAAGGCCACCTTGTGACCTTACCCAGCAACCCTCACTTTGTGCACCACACACACAACTTTTTCCTGTCATGCCGAGCCCCAGCATTCATCTGAGAACCCCAGATGCAACCCCAGGTAGCTTTGTCAAAATATTGTGGGATTTTACCCGCAGTACCATGGGTTCTACCCAGCCACCTCAGTACGAGCTGTTCAAATCTAGAATCACCCCATCCACCTCGGAATATTGGGCAGCAGTACACATCCCTCCCGTAGACTCCAATCAAGACCCAACGGAAGTTTCCTCCGTGGGGAAATCTATGCCAACCCCACACCTGGCCATAGAAGCTGCTGCGAAAGAAGCGATTGCTCGCCTTCGATCCGCTGTACCCTATGCCCGCGAACGAGGATATTATTACTTTCCGAGCCGTGCAGCACCCGGAGAAGTAACATCTTTTCCCAGTGGACGCATTGAGAGAGACCCAGTGCTAGCCAACCTTATCCAGTACATCATTGCTCAAGAGCATTTGAACCAGCGAGTGATGGATTATCTCCAGAGCCTCGCAGATTTAAGTCCTCAGATTTCCATCGGCAGATCACTGAGACCCGACCCGGAGAGACGCATACATCGACTGGTCAATCCACTGCCTCTGATAGAAGAGGAGTGTATCCCTTTACCAGAGACATTTTATCAGGACCCCACCCAGTTACCGTTTTCATTTTAGACGTCACTACTGTATTTGTTTTTTTTGCAACATTTATTTATGTGTGTGACTTATGCGTGATACCCTGAGTTTGTACAACGAGTCAATTATTTGGCTTCTACTAATGTGTGTAGTTTTTGTTGTGGTTTATGCTCCTTTAAATTAACTATTTTTCCCTCGCAAAATCCTGGAGTGAGATTTCTTTTCCCTGAGTTGCTACACCTGCCCCTTCTCACAACGTGGATTATTTAATTTCACACAGCACCACGCAGCAGACTCACAACCATAATCGTTCAGACACATACACTGTTTGCAAAACCTTGCAACGGTGATACATCCAGCTAATCACCCCCCTAACAACAGTTAGCACCCGGCACACCCCATCTACTCCTCATGATCACCACCACCGCGGAGAGCCAACACCCGAGCAGCAGCGTCGCGACGATCGTCGAGGATCATCGCGCACTCGAGCACAGAGAGCCCCAGCAGTGTCGCCAGCCCTCCGCATATCAGGATCGCAAACCAGTCCGGCATCGCCTCCGCCATTAGGGCCTAACCCGAGCTTTTGTAAGCAGTAAGGGAGGGAGGAGGAGGAGAAGTGAGGCCAGGTGTGAGGAAGAAGAGAAGGACACCTCGACCGTTTTTATAGCTCGAGCTCGGTGTACGGTGGGCGAAGTCCACCAACGCCGCTCGTCGCCAATCGCCGGTGTTCGGAGTCGAATCCGCGAGCAGTGCCGACAGCGCGCTGGCCCGCGAGGTGAGTGCACGCTGCACCGGCAGCTAGCACGCCGCGCACTACCACGGTACGGCCTAGATGCCTTACGCGCTAGGCGTCGCCGGTGGAGAAAGCGCGCGAGAGAGAGGTAGAAGAAAGAGCCAGAGGGAGAAGAAGAGGCTGACAGTGGACCCCGGGTCCACCTGTCGGCCAGAGAGAGCACTATGCTCTCGGGTACGACCAGTGTATATTTAAATTTAGGAGTTATTCTAAATTTATATCCAGCATAGAAATCTCACGATTTTGTCCCGAACCGTAGACTCTTCCACGCAGCACCAGTTTTCACACTGTTGTTTTTCACCACTTATTGCCCTCTCACTGTAGCCACATTTTTTATTGCGTATAGTCTTTCTTAACACAGCTTTTAACAAATCTCGAGGACAAGATTTTTCTTAAGGGGGGTAGTATTGTGACACCCCAAAAATTTGACCTTGTTTTAATGAATTAAATTTTTTTTCCAGGAATTAAAACTTTGGATATCTGAGCTCCTTTTTGATTTTTTTAATCATTTCCTTCCCTGTGATGATGAGTTTTTCCCAAAGAGAAATTTTTTCAAATATGTCATTGGACATATTTAATCTCTCAAGAGAAACTTTCCCTTATTTAATATAACTAATTAAATAATTAAGTTGCTTGATCTTTACTTTCTTGAAAATGGTTTTTCAAGGTTAAATGGCCATATTTGAACTACAACCATTTGATAGATTCACTTAAAATTCCCACAAAAATTTGGAGATGTCATGTGATGTTTTTAAATCACTTTTATGCAAAAATATATTTCATTCATGAAATATTTTGAGCCCTACACTCAATTTTTCTTCTCTGGTCCAGAGTGCATTTTGCACTACAACCCATTTAAATATTTCTTCCTGGCCTCCACCAAAATTATGGGATATTGTTAGTAGCATATGATTCAATTTTATGCAAAAACCTAGTGCTGTTCTTTGAAAATATTGAGTGAATCAACCTCTTTTTCATTCTGGTCCAGCCTTGTGATTTCTACTGCAACCCTATTTATTTTTGCTCCAATGATCTTGTGCTTTCTCCTACTTGTAGATAGCCCCACCAAACCCCTAAATCCAGGAGCATGCAACCTTTTGGATCATTTTTGGTTCATGAAATAATGCTATTTATTTCCTGTCCAGACTTGAAGTTTTGTAAAACTTGCACTAACAAGTTGCTGCATTTGACCAACTAACCCCACCACCCTCTTGTACATCTAAAGAGACCACCATCTGGAGTTTTTGGCCACTCCAAGACCTGCCTAAGTGCCCTTAGCATTTTGTCAAACACCTTACGGGCATGATCTATTTTGACATGAATTGTGGCATTGCACTGTGAGCTTGCACCTCTGATCAAACTAGCATGTCCACTAGACTCCCAGTTGCTCCTAACCTCGATCTGGTAAACCCCAACCTCACCTGTGACCTGTAGCATGCCGCGGCATTGTGTCGAACATCTCCCGTGCGTGCACTGGACGCGCCCAGAGCGCGCGTATTGCACGATGTCGCGCCCGAGCCGACACGCTGCCCCCCTGGCTTTGGCCGACACGGCAGCACCTCGCCACGCACTCCCCGCCTTGCAGCATCGCGCCAAACCACCCTGGCACGCTACAGCGCCACCGCCAGGGCATTCTTGGCGGCACTCCGGCGTCCGCAGTGGCTCCAGCCACGGGCAGCGCCGCCTAAACCCCTCCCGCTCGCCACCTGGCACCTGGAGCAGCGCGAGCTCATCCACAGCCATGTCCGCTAGCGCTCGTCGCCGCCATGATGCCCTGCTGCTACAAAATGTCGGTTCGCCGGAAGCTTATCCACGGCCGCCGCGGAACCGCCTTGCCTCGCTTATAAATGGACGCCCCGGGCCGTTCCCGCACACTGGCAACCTCAGGCCACTCCAATGACGCTTCCCCAGCTCGCCAATCGACCCAGGAGAGCTTTCTTCCCCATCTCCGGTAACTCCTGCCGCCGCCACTGCCCCGGCCATTCCGGCACCACCAGGGCCTCCCCCTCTCCATTCTCTTCGCCAAAAACTTCCTCATCCTCCCGTGAACCCATCCCCCTACTCAATTTTGATCGGGAACCACCGTAGCCCCAAATCCATCTTGCTCCCGAAGCTTCCCTCCGCCTTGGAGCTCGCCGCCGGCGATATCCTCCACCTCCGACGACCCTACGACTACCGGAGTAACCAACTCGGCCCCCTGAATCCACTGGTGGCCTCAGCTTTCCGAACAGAGCCACCGTTCGCCGGCGATGATCGCCGGAGCCCCGCTCCACTCGGGCAGAGGAGGGAGACGACGCGGGCGACTGGTCAAACCTGACCAGTGGGCCAGGCGGGCCCACCGTCAGAGACCCAGCGCCGGTCCACGTGGTTAAGTGGAGGCGTAAAGCCTCAAGTACGCCTCCTCTGCACCGAAAGCGTAATCTCGTTTGAAACGTTTTCTTTTTCTATTTTTTTAAAAAACAGATTTGACCAAATCTTTGACTGGCTATAACTTTTTAAATATAAGTCCAAATGAACGATTCTTTTTCCTACCTCTCTCAAATTTCACCTAGTTTATTTTAAGATTTATTTGAAAAAATTTCAGAACAACTTTTGGTGCTGTTTTTATTTTGTGTGTTAATTCTTTTATATTGCTAAAATAGGATTTTTGAAGAGAGGAGAAATGTTTCAAGTTTTGGAGTGCACCCTGCCTTTCCACACATTGAAGGCAAGCATTCTGAACCCCGGCATAATATTTTTGTGTGTTCGATGACACGTTCAAAACATCACCTCACTTTGGAGAAACTTGTTATTTCATGTGATATGATCATATGCATGGGTGCATGTTATTGATTTCCATGCTGTTGGAAATGGACACACTTGTGATGATAATCACCCTCATGTGCCTTGCATGCATACCGGCAGGAACCCGGGAAAACCTCTGCCTTGGGTAGGCATGAGTTTGTCGCCGGTCTCCATCGGGACGGTTATGTCTGGTATGGCATGGCAAGGTGATATGAGCGGTGACTCTGTTGGTTGAAATATATTCCTCATGATAATCATGCAGGGAACACTTAAACCTCCTGAGTCGACCGTAGATCGAGTCTTGTGCCAGTAACCCCCATACTTGTTTCGTACTACCACTCGTCTCTACAGCAAGTAGAGTACGGTTCAGTAAGTTGTCAACCTCTTTCTAGCACACACCGTACAGAGAGGCCATGGTGGAAGATACCGGTTGTAGCTGGTAGGCAGGCCACCTGGTCCGGGGCATGGGTGTTTCCGGTTGGGACCGAGAGGGGAGGCCACCCCTTAGAGCGCGCAATATAAATTTGATCCCAAGCTACGCGAGGTTGTAGCCTCCCCACTTAGAGTTTGCTTAACAGGTGTCGTGGGTGATTCCAGACACGTGTGAGATAAGCTGGTGTGTGCAAGTTAGGTGTGTTTTCAACAAAAAGAACGTAGACGGAATTAGTCCCGATGGACTAAAGAAATCCGTTACTCGTGGGTAAAGAGTACACCCTCTGCAGAGAATAAACCTATTCGAATAGCCGTGTCGATGGTTAAGGATTACAGTCTGGGATGGGTCTAGTGTCGGTCTTAGTGTCGGTCTTCGGAGGTGAAACTGTTAACCAGAAATGGAATTACTACTTGTGACTTGTGATAACTACGATTATTATTATTGTTGACTAACCCGTGATATTATTGTTATTATCGAGTATCTCTGGGATGGTTCTACTTCCAGGATATTCACTATGATTGTTTATTTTAAAGCCCTTTATGTGGTGTCGCTCAGACGCCCGACTGTGGCATTTCTTTTAAAGCCCTTTATGTGGTGTCGCTCAGACGCCCGACTGTGGCATTTATTTTAAAGCCCTTTATGTGGTGTCGCTCAGACGCCCGACTGTGGCATTTCTTTTAAAGCCCTTTATGTGGTGTCGCTCAGACGCCCGACTGTGGCATTTCTTTTAAAGCCCTTTATGTGGTGTCGCTCAGACGCCCGACTGTGGCATTTCTTTTAAAGCCCTTTATGTGGTGTCGCTAAGACGCCCGACTGTGGCATTGCTTGTTATTTGTTTCATAAATTTTTAATACTACCATGTTAGTGCATTTTATAAATAACTTGCTTGCACGCATCAGAGTTTCATTTATCTTTTGTGACTGACGTCATGAGCATAAAATATTTTCAGCACATCATTGTTATATTATACCTGTGTTCATAATGTTTGCGAGTACATTCAAAGTACTCACTGGCTTGTCCCTGGCTATTGTCTTGGCCAGATTTTCTTGCACGAAGAGGAGAGACGCGATGACAGCCCCGGAACCTAAGTAATGGAGATAGAAGCCTCGCGAAGATAGGAGTTAACCTGGTCAGCTGTTCCCGTGGGAAATGGAGTCCCATAGACACTGATGTTTCACAACCCGCTTCCGCCATCAACCACTAGAAACCATTTGTTGTACTCACAGGCCAGAATGGCCTTGTACTACATATTTTGTTTTCTGCTTGGAATTTCTGTATCGAGTTGGAGCCTCATCAGCTAACAGTAATCCTGGGGCTGATGAGCACGACAGTCTTTTCTAGAAATTTATGTCCGGATAACCGGTCGTGACAACTTTTATGCAAGATTCAATAGTATGCATTCTAATTTCAACCTCATTTATTCTCTAGTTGGCAAGCATCATGTGGTGGGGAAAGATCTAGGCACATATGGCCAGTCAAATATATTTGATAATGAATTATTATTGTTGACAATTATCTCTATGATAAATGAGTTGAGAGGCAAAACATTAAAAGCCTATCTTCCTCTGTGTTTGATGCATGCCATTTTTTCTAATAATATGCTTTGAGTCCTAGCAATCATAGAATACTTTATGATGATTGAGTATGTGGAGCTCTTACTTAGACTTTGTTGAGAATACGTTGAATTACAGTTGTTTGGTGACTAAGAGCATAGGTTGTTAAGTTTCAAGAGAAGGCATTGTTTGAACTGTAACATGTGAATTGATTGCTACTTTATCATGATGAGTTTTATGAGAAATAGTTGATGTTATGATGCAAGGAAAAGTGATTGAAATTGTCATTGATCAACTTATGCACTATGCTAGCATTCAAACTTCATAAATTATTTCTTTTATCATTGACCTACTTGAGGCCGAGTAGGAATTAAGCTTGGGGATGCTGATACGTGTCCAACGTATCTATAATTTATGAAGTATTCATGCCATGTTTACAACAATTCTATATGGTTTTGGTATGATTTGGATGGAACTAACCTAGACTAACGTTATTTTCCAGCGTATCTATAATTTATGAAGTATTCATGCAATGTTTACATCAATTCTATATGGTTTTGGTATGATTTCACTACTAGGGAAAACCCTAGTAGTAGTGCGGGTTTAATGCCCACTAGTAGCGTGGGTCACCGTGCTACTAATAAGGTGTTATAGCTATTACATAGAAGTAGCGCGTGCGACACGCGCTACTGCTAAGACACATAGACGCAGCGTTTGTTCTCTCCCGCGCTGCTGCTAAACTTGCTAGTAGCAGCGTGTTTACTATCCATCGCTACTAGTATTCTTTTTACATTTTTTTATTTTGAGTGTATTTATATGCTGTTATACAAATTTTGGTACCATACTAATTATGAGGTTTATATCATTATGTCCATAACAGTGTGCCAAATGAAGGTGGATTAGGTTCAAGTGGAGGCAATATGTGGTGCATGTCAAAAGTATACTACTAATCCAAACTTGATCTACACTACTAGGGAAAAGCCTAGCAGCAGCGCGGGTTTTGGCCCTCTCAGTAGCGCGGGTACCGGCGCTACTAATAAGGCGCTACAGCTAACGTATAGCAGTAGCGCATGTTGACCCGCGCTACTGCTACTGATGAATAGTTGTAGCGCTCTTTGTAAAAGGGCGCTACTGATATTATCTGCAGCGCTGTTTAGCAGGAAGCGCTACTGGTAAGTCGGTGCTACTGCTAAATTCCCCCCCCCCCCCTCGCTACTACTAGTTTTATTATTTTTTTTCCTGCATATTTGTTTTGTATTTGAATAGGCTTTATACAATAATCTTTAGCATATCATCCACATACAAATGTAATCATAGCATATACATACAATTAGTCTCATCAAATCATGTCACCATCATAATCATCATCCAACACAAAGTGGTCTCTCGTCATCAATCTCGAAAATAGCGATACAAAGTCTCGATTACTTGCAAATACATCGTCATCCATCTAAACAATGATATACGCGAGAATAGCTATCACTTTGAGTACATGAGTTCGTATCCCTCTCCGAAAACGGGTACACCTGGGCCTGACACTCCGGCCACTTGTCGTATATATACTCCTGGCATAGCACTTCTTCGCCATCTATGATCTATGCACCTGCATCGTCACATGAGTCGATGATATGCAACATATATAGTTGAGCAACAGAAAGAGACAGACTTGGCAAAAATAGAAACAACATATCATAAGCATAAATAACAAAGTTCATCGTACCCAAAATGACCTAACTAGAGTGATTTTCGCTAGTCGAGGAGGAGGACGGTTTAACTACATCACAAATAAAGTTTCACCGTGCATAACTCAAAGTTTTGTCATAAAAGAAAGTATGGACTAAACGGACACATTGTCATATATCGACAATCACTCCATCATGTCGTGCCATCCATCCATGTCAGGGAGATAGTCATCGAGCTTAGTGAAAGGCTTCATGTCGAGACGCTAAGAGGCTATCCATGTTCGGACGTCTTCCCGCGACATTTGTCCTTCTGCATGGAACATCCCTATTTTTCCGACGACCTCATTCATGATGATTTGGGCAAGTTCACGCTAGATGTTATAGAACTCAGCTCGAAGTTGATGATCCTCGATATCTCCTATGTCCTTTGCCCATTGCAGAATATGGGCATCACCAGATCTAGGTGCCATGTGAAGGTTCTGGTGGTCCCGTCTGTACTCCAGCATGTGGTGTAGGACATAGAATCCATCATTACGAGAATCGTTCGGTTGCTGGATGCAGCAGAAGTCGGTCTTATGGCTGAAGGCGGCCCTGCCGCCCCTTCTCTTCTTGTCCCTAACCTCTCCACCCCTTGCTTGGTAGTAAAACATAGCACTGTCGAGAACATCTTTGATGTGGGTGTAATCCTTTTTGTGAATGTTCTTCGACGAGTCCAAGTAAAGAGTGTGGGAGAATCGGGGGTAGAGGATGATGAGGACGGCACGCCCGCCGCTGCGCAAAATAAGTACACCTCAAATTAATTAGCCTCCACCGTGCAAATGAATTATTGAAATCGAAGGAAGGATAGCAGCGCGGATGACTTACACGGGATGATAATGTTGGGGAACATTGCAGAAAATAAAAAAATTTCCTACGGTTTCACCAAGATCCATCTATGAGTTCATCTAAGCAACGAGTGAAAGGGGAGATGCATCTACATACCACTTTGTAGATCGCGAGCGGAAGCGTTCAAAAGAACGGGGTTGAAGTAGTCGTTCTTGTCGTGATCCTATCACCGGAGATCCTAGCGCCGAACGGACGGCACCTCCATGTTCAACACACGTACGGTCAGCATGACGTCTCCTCCGTCTTGATCCAGCAATGGGAAAGGAGAGGTTGATGATGATCCAGCAGCACGACGGCGTGGTGGTGGATGCAGCAGAACTCCGGCAGGGCTTCGCCAAGCTGCTGCGGGAGGAGGACGAGGTGTAGCAGGGGGAGGGAGGCGCCAAGACACAGGGTCGGCTGCCCTCCCCTTGCCCTCCTTTATATAGGCCCCCAGGGGGGCGCCGGCCCTGGGAGATCCAATCTCCCAAGGGGGCGGCGGCCAAGGGGG
This sequence comes from Triticum dicoccoides, assembly GCF_002162155.2. Classification (NCBI taxonomy): domain Eukaryota; kingdom Viridiplantae; phylum Streptophyta; class Magnoliopsida; order Poales; family Poaceae; genus Triticum; species Triticum dicoccoides. Next base: position 507,270,275 of record NC_041391.1, read on the forward strand.
GTGGAGTGCCCCCCAAGGCAAGTGGTGCGCCCCCCACCTAGGGTTTCCAACCCTAGGCGCAAGGGGGGGCCGAGGGGGGGCGCACCAGCCCACTAAGGGCTGGTTCCCCTCCCACTTCAGCCTACAGGGCCCTCCGGGATAGGTGGCCCCACCCGGTGGACCCCCAGGACCCTTCCGGTGGTCCCGGTACAATACTGGGTGACCCCGAAACTTTCCCGATGGCCGAAACAGCACTTCCTATATAGTTTTCTTTACCTCCGGACCATTCCGGAACTCCTCGTGACGTCCGGGATCTCATCCGTGACTCCGAACAACATTCGGTTTGCTGCATACTCATATTCATACAACCCTAGCGTCACCGAACCTTAAGTGTGTAGACCCTACGGGTTCGGGAGACATGTATACATGACCGAGATGGCTCTCCTGTCAATAACCAACAGCGGGATCTGGATACCCATGTTGGCTCCCACATACTCCTCGATGATCTCATCGGATGAACCACGATGTCGAGGATTCAAACAACCCCGTATACTATTCCCTTTGTCAAACGGTATGTTACTTGCCCGAGACTCGATCGTCGGTATCCCAATACCTCGTTCAGTCTCGTTACCGGCAAGTCACTTTACTCATACCGTAATGCATGATCCCGTGACCAGACACTTGGTCACTTTGAGCTCATTATGATGATGCACTACCGAGTGGGCCCAGTGATACCTCTCCGTTATACGGAGTGACAATTCCCAGTCTCGATCCATGTCAACCCAACAGACACTTTCGGAGATACCTGTAGTGCACCTTTATAGTCACCCAGTTACGTTGTGATGTTTGGTACACCCAAAGCACTCCTGCGGTATCCGGGAGTTACACGATCTCATGGTCGAAGGAAGAGATACTTGACATTGGAAAAGCTCTAGCAAAACGAACTACACGATCTTGTGCTATGCTTAGGATTGGGTCTTGTCCATCACATCATTCTCCTAATGATGTGATCCCGTTATCAACGACATCTAATGTCCATAGTCAGGAAACCATGACTATCTGTTGATCAACGAGCTAGTCAACTAGAGGCTTACTAGGGACATATTATGGTCTATGTATTCACACGTGTATTACGATTTCCGGATAATACAATTATAGCATGAATAAAGACAATTATCATGAACAAGGAAATATAATAATAATCCTTTTATTATTGCCTCTAGGGATATTTCCAACAGTCTCCCACTTGCACTAGAGTCAATAATCTAGTTACATTGTGATGAGTCGAACACCCATAGAGTTCTGGTGTTGATCATGTTTTGCTCGCGAGAGAGGTTTAGTCAACGGATCTGCGACATTCAGATCCGTATGTACTTTGCAATTATCTGTGTCTCCATCTTGAACATTTTCACGGATGGAGTTGAAACGATGCTTGATGTGCCTGGTCTTCTTGTGAAACCTGGGCTCCTTGGCAAGGGCAATAGTTCCAGTGTTGTCACAAAAGAGTTTTATCGGCCCCGACGCATTGGGTATGACTCCTAGGTCGGTGATGAACTCCTTCACCCAAATAGCTTCATGCGCTGCCTCCGAGGCTGCCATGTTCTCCGCTTCACATGTAGATCCCTCCACGACGCTGTGCTTGCAGTTGCACCAGCTTACTGCTCCACCATTCAACATCTACACGTATCCGGTTTGTGACTTAGAGTCATCCAGATCTGTGTCGAAGCTAGCATCGACGTAACCCTTTACGGTGAGCTCTTCGTCACCTCCATAAACGAGAAACATGTCCTTTGTCCTTTTCAGGTACTTTAGGATATTCTTGACCGCTGTCCAGTGTTCCTTGCCGGGATTACTTTGGTACCTTCCTACCAAACTTATGGCAAGGTTTACAACAGGTCTGGTACACAGCATGACATACATAATAGATCCTATGGCTGAGGCATAGGGGATGACGCTCATCTCTTCTTTATCTTTTGCCGTGGTCGGGCAATGAGCCGAGCTCAATCTCACACCTTGCAGTACAGGCAAGAACCCTTTCTTGGACTGATCCATTTTGAACTTCTTCAAAATCTTATCAAGGTATGTGCTTTGTGAAAGACCTATGAGGCGTCTCGATCTATCCCTATAGATCTTGATGCCTAATATGTAAGCAGCTTCTCCAAGGTCCTTCATTGAAAAACACTTATTCAAGTAGGCCTTAATGTTGTCCAAGAATTCTATATCATTTCCCATCAAAAGTATGTCATCTACATATAATATGAGATATGCTACAGAGCTCCCACTCACTTTCTTGTAAACGCAGGCTTCTCCATAAGTCTACATAAACCCAAACGCTTTGATCATCTCATCAAAGTGAATGTTCCAACACCGAGATGCTTGCACCAGCCCATAAATGGATCGCTGGAGCTTGCATACTTTGTTAGCATTCTTAGGATCGACAAAACCCTCTGGTTGCATCATATACAGTTCTTCCTTAAGATGCCCGTTAAGGAATGCCGTTTTGACGTCCATCTGCCATATCACATAATCATAGTATGCGGCAATTGCTAACATGATTCAGACGGACTTCAGCTTCTCTACGGGAGAGAATGTCTCATCATAGTCAACCCCTTGAACTTGTCGATAACCCTTAGCGACAAGTCGAGCTTTATAGATGCTTTCTATCGCTCGCCGATCATCGGGCAAGCCTTTCAAAGTTCATACTTTGTTTTCATACATGGATTCTATCTCGGATTGCATGGATTCAAGCCATTTGTTGGAATCTGGGCCCACCATCGCTTCTTCATAGTTCGAAGGTTCACCATTGTCTAACAACATGATTTCCAGGACAGGGTTGCCATACCACTCTGGTGTTGTACGTGTCCTTGTGGACCTATGAGGTTCAGTAGCAACTTGATCCGAAGTACCTTGATCATAATCATTAATTTCCTCTCCAGTTGGTGTAGGCACCATAGGAAAATTCTCCTGAGCTACACTACTTTCCGGTTCAAGAGGTAGTACTTCATCGAGTTCTACTTTCCTCCCACTTACTTCTTTCGAGAGAAACTCTTTTTCCAGAAAGGATCCGTTCTTGGCAACAAAGGTCTTGCCCTCGGATCTTAAGTAGAAGGTATACCCAATGGTTTCCTTAGGGTATCCTATGAAGACGCATTTATCCGACTTGGGTTCAAACTTTTCAGGTTGTAATTTCTTGACATAAGCATCACATCCCCAAACTTTTAGAAACGACAGCTTAGGTTTCTTCCCAAACCATAATTCATACGGTGTCGTCTCAACGGATTTAGACGGTGCCCTATTTAAAGTGAATGTAGCTGTCTCTAGAGTGTATCCCCAAAATGATAGCGGTAAATCGGTAAGAGACATCATAGACCGCACCATATCCAATAGAGTGCGATTACGACGTTCGGACACACCGTTACGCTGAGGTGTTCCAGGCGGTGTGAGTTGTGAAACGATTCCACATTTCCTTAAGTGTGTACCAAATTCATGACTTAAATATTCTCCTCCACGATCTGATCGTAGGAACTTTATCTTTCAGTCACGTTGATTCTCTACCTCATTTTGAAATTCCTTGAACTTTTCAAAGGTCTCAGACTTGTGTTTCATCAAGTAAACATACCCATATCTACTCAAGTCATCAGTGAGAGTGAGAACATAACGATATCCTCCGCGAGCCTCAACGCTCATTGGACCGCACACATCGGTATGTATGATTTCCAATAAGTTGGTTGCTCGCTCCATTATTCCGGAGAACGGAGTCTTGGTCATTTTGCCCATGAGGCATGGTTCGCATGTGTCAAATGATTCATAATCGAGAGACTCTAAAAGTCCATCAGCATGGAGCTTCTTCATGCGCTTGACACCAATGTGACCAAGGCGGAAGTGCCACAAGTATGTGGGACTATCATTATCAACTTTACATCTTTTGGTATTCACGCTATGAATATGTGTAACATTACGTTCGAGATTCATTAAGAATAAACCATTGACCATCGGGGCATGACCATAAAACATATCTCTCATATAAATAGAACAACCATTATTGTCGGATTTAAATGAGTAGCCATCTCGTATCAAACGAGATCCAGATATAATGTTCATGCTCAAACTTGGCACTAAATAACAATTATTGAGGTTTAAAACTAATCCTGTAAGTAAATGTAGAGGTAGCGTGCCGACGGCGATCACATCGACCTTGGAACCATTCCCGACGCGCATCGTCACCTCGTCCTTCGCCAGTCTCCGCTTATTCCACAGCTCCTGCTGTGAGTTACAAATGTGAGCAACGGCACCGGTATCAAATACCCAGGAGTTACTACGAGTACTGGTAAGGTACACATCAATTACATGTATATCAAATAAACCTTTAGTGTTGCCGGCCTTCTTGTCCGCTAAGTATTTGGGGCAGTTCCGCTTCCAGTGACCCTTCCCCTTGCAATAAAAGCACTCAGTCTCAGGCTTGGGTCCATTCTTTGACTTCTTCCCGGCAACTGGCTTACCAGGCGCGGCAACATCTTTGCCGTCCTTCTTGAAGTTCTTCTTACCCTTGCCCTTCTTGAACTTAGTGGTCTTATTGACCGTCAACACTTGATGTTCTTTCTTGATTTCAACCTCTGCTGAGTTCAGCATTGAGAATACTTCAGGAATGGTCTTTACCATCCCTTGCATATTGTAGTTCAACACAAAGCTCTTGTAGCTTGGTGGGAGCGACTGAAGGATTTTGTCAATGACCGCCTCGTCCAGGAGGTTGATCTCCAGCTGGGACAGGTGGTTGTGCAACCCAGACATTTTGAGTATGTGCTCACTGACAGAACTGTTTTCCTCCATCTTACAACTATAGAACTTGTCGGAGACTTCATATCTCTCGACCCGGGCATGAGCTTGGAAAACCATTTTCAGCTCCTCGAACATCTCATATGCTCCATGTTTCTCAAAACGCTTTTGGAGCCCCAGTTCTAAGCTGCAAAGCATGCCGCACTGAACGAGGGAGTAATCATCAGCACGTCACTGCCAAACATTCATAGCATCTTGGTTCTCTGGGATGGGTGCTTCACCTAGCGGTTCATCTAGGACATATGCTTTCTTGGCTGCTATGAGGATGATCCTCAGGTTCCGGACCCAATCCGAATAGTTGCTGCCATCATCTTTCAGCTTGGTTTTCTCTAGGAACGCGTTGAAGTTCATGTTGACATGAGCGTTGGCCATTTGATCTACAAGACATATTTTGCAAAAGTTTTAGACTAAGTTCATGATAATTAAGTTCATGTAATCAAATTATTTAATGAACTCCCACTTAGATTAGACATCCCTCTAGTCATCTAAGTGTTACACGATCCGAGTCGACTAGGCCGTGTTCGATCATCACGTGAGACGGACTAGTCATCATCGGTGAACATCTCCATGTTGATCGTATCTTCCATATGACTCATGTTCGACCTTTCGGTCTCTGTGTTCCGAGGCCATGTCTGTACATGCTAGGCTCGTCAAGTTAACCCTAAGTGCTCTGCATGTGTAAATCTGTCTTACACCCGTTGTATGTGAACGTAAGGATCTATCACACCCGATCATCACGTGGTGCTTCGAAACGACGAACTTTAGCAACGGTGCACAGTTAGGGGGAACACTTTCTTGAAATTATTATAAGGGATCATCTTATTTACTACCGCCATTCTAAGTAAACAAGATGCATAAACATAATAAACATCACATGCAATTATATAATAGTGACATGATATGGCCAATATCACATAGCTCCTTTGATCTCCATCTTTGGGGCTCCATGATCATCTTCGTCGCCGGCATGACACCATGATCTCCATCATCATGATCTCCATCATTGTGTCTTCATGAAGTTGTCACGCCAACGACTACTTCTACTTCTATGGCTAACGTGTTTAGTAATAAAGTAAAGTAATTTACATGGTGTTCTTCAATGACACGCAGGTCATACAATAATAAAGACAACTCCTATGGCTCCTGCCGGTTGTCATACTCATCGACATGCAAGTAGTGATTCCTATTACAAGAACATGATCTCATACATCACAATATATCATTCATCATTCATCACAACTTCTGGCCATATCACATCACGTGACAATTGCTGCAAAAACAAGTTAGACGTCCTCTAATTGGTGTTGCATCTTTTACGTGGCTGCAATTGGGTTCTAGCAAGAATGTTTTCTTACCTACAAATAACCACAACGTGATTTTGTAAACTTCTATTTACCCTTCATAAGGGCCCTTTTCATCGAATCCGCTCCAACTAAAGTAGGAGAGACAGACACCCGCTAGCCACCTTATGCAACTAGTGCATGTCAGTCGGTGGAACCTGTCTCACGTAAGCGTACGTGTAAGGTCGGTCCGGGCCGCTTCATCCCACAATACCGCTGAAGCAAGAAAAGACTAGTAGCGGCAAGCAAGTTGACAAGATCTACGCCCACAACAAAATTGTGTTCTACTCGTGCAATAGAGAACTACGCATAGACCTAGCTCATGATGCCACTATTGGGGAACGTTGCAGAAAATAAAAAAAATTCCTACGGTTTCACCAAGATCCATCTATGAGTTCATCTAAGCAATGAGTTAAAGGGGAGATGCATCTACATACCACTTTGTAGATCGCGAGCGGAAGTGTTCAAAAGAACGGGGTTGAAGTAGTCGTTCTCGTCGTGATCCTATCACCGGAGATCCTAGCGCCGAACGGACGGCACCTCCGCGTTCAACACACGTACGTTCAGCATGACGTCTCCTCCGTCTTGATCCAGCAAGGCGAAAGGAGAGGTTGATGATGATCCAGCAGCACGACGGCGTGGTGGTGGATGCAGCAGAACTCCGGTAGGGCTTAACCAAGCTGCTGCGGGAGGAGGACGAGGCGTAGCAGGGGGAGGGAGGCGCCAAGACACAGGGTCAGCTGCCCTCCTCCCTGCCCTCCTTTATATAGGCCCCCAGGGGGGCAGCCCTGGGAGATCCAATCTCCCAAGGGGGCGGCGACCAAGGGGGGTGGAGTGCCCCCCAAGGCAAGTGGTGCGCCCCCCCCCCCCCCCACCTAGGGTTTCCAACCCTAGGCGCAAGGGGGGGCCCAGGGGGGGCGCACCAGCCCACTAAGGGCTGGTTACCCTCCCACTTCAGCCCACGGGGCCCTCCGGGATAGGTGGCCCCACCCGGTAGACACCCGGGACCCTTCCGGTGGTCCCGGTACAATACCGGGTGACCCCGAAACTTTCCCGATGGCCGAAACAGCACTTCCTATATAGTTTTCTTTACCTCCGGACCATTCTGGAACTCCTCGTTACGTCTGGGATCTCATCCTGGACTCCGAACAACATTCGGTTTGCTGCATACTCATATTCATACAACCCTAGCGTCACCGAACCTTAAGTGTGTAGACCCTACGGGTTCGGGAGACATGTAGACATGACCGAGACGGCTCTCCGGTCAATAACCAACAGCGGGATCTGGATACCCATGTTGGCTCCCACATACTCCTCGATGATCTCATCAGATGAACCACGATGTCGAGGATTCAAACAACCCCGTATACTATTCCCTTTGTCAAACGGTATGTTACTTGCCCGAGACTCGATCGTCGGTATCCCAATACCTCGTTCAGTCTCGTTACCAGCAAGTCACTTTACTCGTACCGTAATGCATGATCCCGTGACCAGATACTTGGTCACTTTGAGCTCATTATGATGATGCACTACCGAGTGGGCCCAGTGATACCTCTCCGTTATACGGAGTGACAAATCCCAGTCTCGATCCGTGTCAACCGAACAGACACTTTCGGAGATACCTGTAGTGCACCTTTATAGTCACCCAGTTACGTTGTGACGTTTGGTACACCCAAAGCACTCCTACGGTATCCGGGAGTTACACGATCTCATGGTCTAAGGAAGAGATACTTGACATTGGAAAAGCTCTAGCAAAACGAACTACACGATCTTGTGCTATGCTTAGGATTGGGTCTTGTCCATCACATCATTCTCCTAATGATGTGATCCCGTTATCAACGACATATAATGTCCATAGTCAGGAAACCATGACTATCTGTTGATCAACGAGCTAGTCAACTAGAGGCTTAATAGGGACATATTATGGTCTATGTATTCACACGTGTATTACGATTTCCGGATAATACAATTATAGCATGAATAAAGACAATTATCATGAACAAGGAAATATAATAATAATCCTTTTATTATTGCCTCTAGGGCATATTTCCAACAGATAAGGCACGAGAATCGCCTCCTTGTCCTTATTGGCGAGCATGAAACTGATGATGTAATCCCTCGCGTATTCACGATGTTGTGCACAGACTCCCAAGAAGCCCTCATGCATGTAGTATGGGTTAGCGACACAGATAAAACGTATCTGCTCAACCCCAATGATGTAGTTCATGTGCAAGGCATAAAGGCGGACAAACGTAAAATCCAGCTTCTTCACGTGACACATGTCGAATATGTAATCGAATCGGAGGAAGAACTTATCCGCGGGGAAGCTGTCGACGTACGACATTTGCCGCGGAACGTTGACCACGTAGAGTGGGTATCCTAGATCTTTCGAGGCGATGAGGCCTTTCTCTACCCACAGCACATCATCATGAAGTCTCCTTAGATCGCCGAATCTGGCCCGTAGCGCTGTTTCAGGTAGGATTGGTCGACCGGGGATATGCCATTTATCCGCATTGGGGATATCTACACGGTCCTGAAGCCGAGGCTGCTGAGGCGGCTGGATCATAGAATCAGCTTTTTTGCCTTTCCTCGCTCTCTTCCTAGACTTCTTTACCACCGGATGGTCGTCAATAATACGTTGAGACGGTAACTCAGGCACCGACTCATGACGCTCAAACCCTGAGGAGGCGCCAGTATAGACATACTGTTCAGCGCCATCGTCATCCTCATCCTCATCCATGGCGACGTCATCAGCAACTAATGTAGCCACCTGCTTACCCCGTCCACTATCACCCAACCTGACACCCGACGCTAATTGGGTAGGTGGGGTGTTGATGTTCATACCTTGCTGAGGCTGCGTGCTCGTGGGTGTGCTCCCGGCCGCCTCCAGATGAAGCAGACTCTTTGGCCACAACAGGACCCACCCATTGCAACAATCACCAAGCCGCCGCAGAGTCTCGTCGTCATCCCCCACTAGTATTAGAGGAGGCAAATTCTCGTGGCCCGGTTTGACACTGGCCACGGAAACCTTGAAGACGTTCGGGGGGATCGACCGGCTGTGCAACAATGGTTCCTTCGGCTCCATTATCGTCCCCTTCCCCACGTCCACCTTCTGTTCGCCGATGGTGTACAATATGGTGCACGGGGTTTCGTCGGCCTGCAAAGAAAAGTCTGCGACGTGAGACATCCGAAAGGCAACGAAAATGGGAGATTATACATTTATATTGAAGAGGGCCGGTGTGACAGATACCGTGAGGGCGTAGAGCTCAGCCAAAGAGGAGGCACCACCGAGCACGTCCGGTGTGGGAGCCGGTGCGGGAGCCGGTGCGGGAGCAGGTGCGGGAGCCGGTGCGGGAGCAGGTACGGGAGCCGGTGCAGGAGCAGGTGCTCCCAAGAAGTCAGCAAGGGGAAAGTCATCTGCATTTTTTTCTGGATTTTGCCTTGTCCAAGTGTAAACGCCCATCACCAAGGAAGTAGATATATCTGCAATCGCCTGTTTTGCGGAAGCTACCGCTGTTGCGACAGTTTGAGATGATTTCTTGTCAACCGCAATCTCAACCTTCTTGTCGATGCTTTCTTCAGTTAACCTCCGTCTTTCCTTTCTCTCCTCCGTGGTCTCACGGTAGTACTTCTTCCACGTGGCGCCGTCTCCGACACCGTGCACGCGTCCATACGATGGTCGAGTATCCACCGGTTGTTGTTTCAATATGTTCAACGCCCGGTTGAATGGAGTGTCCCACTTGGGCCTCGCCAATGCCTCAGACGGTGATTCGCTTTCGGCTGCAATCCGGTGTTGCTCTCTCTGCAAAAGGCACAAGGATCATTTACAAATATGACTAACGTGTGCAGTCGAATTGATCAGAAACTAAAATTACCAGCAGTCTCATGAACTCCGTAATGACCGGTGTTGTCTCGTAAACCTTCTTCACTGGGTCCCAACGGTGCCGGGCCCTCAGGACGTCACGCTCCTACGGGACGGTGAAATCCGCCAAGGGGTCTGGGATGCCCAGACTCACGGCTTCCGCGCCCTCCTTGGCCCATTTGGACCTCTTTCCGCCGTAACCATGGCTTCCGAGGTGGTGGCTCCCAATGTTCCTCTCTTGAAGCCCCTTCATGTACTTAGACTTTTTTGGCAGCTTCGGCCTCGCAAGCCTCCTTGAATATTTGAAACTGCTCTTCCGTGATTGTCGGATTATCCTTTACAACCTCGGAGTAGGGTTCCCCATCGTTGATCTTTGCTTTCACTCGATTTTTTCAGGCGGCCAACGCGTCGCTAAACTTGGTCATGGCGTGTTTGTTTATCTTCTTCATTGCCGGGTCCTTGTCTGGATCTTCATAATCCTTCTCATTCCGGCCCGGGAACAAGAATATCTGGTGAAACTTCTTTAGGAGGGAGCTCCTCATATTTTCTCTCTTCTTTAGTTTCTCATCGTTGATGGTGGCGGTTGTCCATATGATGCAGCATATTTGATTGCCCTAGCACGCGCGCACTTCCTCTGGCGCCTTTGGCTCAAAATTGCCGTCGTCCACCTCCGTAACCACCAGTCTAGTAGTCCTGAGTTTGTTAGGAAGTCGTTGCCTCTTTGCTTTCGGTTCTACACCGGCTCCGCTCCCCGAGGCAGCACCGGTCTCAGCGCTGGTCTCGATGCCGGTCTGAATCTCAGCGCCGGTCTCAGTCTCAGCATCGGTCTGCGTGTCGGTCTCAGCACCGGTCTGCGTGTCGGTCTCAGTCCCCGATGCCACCGGTGGGCCCAGCAACAACATTTGTTGATCGTCGGTAAGGCTAAAAAATTCGTCTGCCGCCCGGTAGACGTTGTCGCAATCACCAGAACCCTGTCCTTCATCGTTGCTAGCCATGTTTCCTATGATTAAATCTAGTCAATTAATTCTAGACCTAATAAAATGAATAATGACATAAAAAAGGACTATTGTTTTGCAGGAATGTTGACTCCTTCCTGGTGCGGAAAATCCCGGGCACTCGATATGTCCTAGTTTGTAGCACAAGTCATGCCGAAATTCACGGAAAATTTCGGCATGACCTTTGCTAAAAAGTGGACAAATCGAGAACCTGAAATTTGCCGGGACAGAAATAAATCAACATTCCGGCAAAACGTAGGCCACTCAGCATCATTCCCTGGAAACAGTGTTCAAATATCCCTCTTCGACACCGCAACACATGTCCAAATATACACGAGCAACCACATGTCCAAATTTCACAAGCTAATTCAAAAAAAATGTAGAAGAAAATTCATTTAACTACTAATAATCACAAAATTCACTTAACTTTAGTGCTCTATAATGATGAAAAGAAAAAATTCAGTTAACTACTAATTTCATCCATTTAGGTTATTCATTTAACATCACATAATTAACCTACTGTACCACTACTACTAGCAGCACTACTAACCTAATTAACCTAGCAAAACTCTAGTGCCCTAACTGAAAAACATCTAATTAACATCTACTAGTACCACTATTGCCCTAACCTAATTAAAATCTACTAGTATCACTATATACTATACAAGCAGCATCTACCCTAATTAAACCCTACTGCCCTAACTAACTTTTGTTGTAAACCAAATTTTTTGCTCTAAACTAATTTTTGCTCTAACGTCTACTACTTAACATCCTTTGCTCTAAACTAAATTTTTTGCTATAAACAAACTTTTGCTCTACTAATTTTTTCTCTAAAATTCAGAGAGAGGGGAGTGGGGGGGAGGGGTGGGGGACTTACAAAGAGGGGAGAGACGATGGCGGGGAGGTGCTCAGTGACGGAGGCAGGGGCGGAGAGGGCGGGCTCGAGCATAGGCAACAGCGGTCCTGGGCGGGCTCGGGCGGTGGTGAGGTGGAGGGCGCGGACGGTGATGTCGAGGGCGGCCTCGATCGGGCGGCGGCGGTGAGGCTGAGGGCGGCCTCGGGCGACGGCGATGAGGATGACGACGGCCTCGGGGGGAGACGGTGAGGTTGCGGGCGTTCACGCCGGCAGGAGACAGCGGCGAAGTGGGGCGACGGCGAATTGGGGAGATGGCGGCGAGGGCGAGGGATTTGGGGGAAGAAGTGTGGCGGCCAGCGGGCGGGCGGGAAACCGCTGTTTAAGTGAAACGTAACGGTAGTGCGTTTCCGAAAACACGCTATAGCTAAGTTAGCTACAACGCATTTTTGGAAACGCGCTACTGATATTCCTTTCTCCTTTTTTCCCTTTTTCTTTTATTTTTCTTTACATTTTATTTTTTCCCTTTCTCCTTTTTCTATTTCTTTCATTTTCATTTACTTTTCTACTTGTTTTTCACTTTATTTTATTTCCGTTAGCAGTAGCGCCTTACACATAAGCGTGCTACATCTAAGGAGAGTAGCAGTAGCACCGGGCCAGTATACGCGCTACTGCTAGGTTGGGCTAGCCATGTGCGCCCAGTTCAAACATAGCAGTAGCGCTTTTTGCCAGTACGCGCTACTGCTAAAGTCATAGCAGTAGCGCAGTTATTTTACACGCGCTTCTACTAAGTAGCAGTAGCGTTTGATTTTGTACAGCGCTACTGGTAACATTCTGTGTATAAGGTTTTCCCTAGTAGTGCTAGTTTGGACTAGTAATACTTTCGGTGTGCACCACATGTTGCCTCCACTTGAATCTAATCCGCCAGCACAAGCTATTTAATCATCATCATAGTCATTACCACCAACAGTGGTTATTTAATCATCATAGTCATAGTGTAGCACATCATCATCTTCAAACTCATTTTAGCTAGCTAATCACCACCAACACTAGCTGCGCTAGCTATCTAATCACCACCAACACTAGGTAATAATAATCATCATAGTCATTACCAGCAACACTAGCTATTTAATCATCATAGTCATAGTGTAGCACATCATCATCTTCAAACTCATTTCTAGCTAGCTAATCACTCCTGCTGCTCTCTGTCAGGTAAAATAACATAAAACATGTGTAGCACTCCCGCTTCATCATGTTGGAGCATGCAGATGAACATGTCTCCTAATCATGGGTTGCGCTTCTGATTGCTTCCCCCTAGTACTTCTCTGCGATCGTTCACAACTTTGCTCCAGTCTTTCACTATTAAGTATTCCTCGCTATTAGAAATCCTGAATGCACTAAAGTGCATTGTATGATATCTTGGTCGCAAGCTAACAATTCTCATGCGACCTCTTAGTCTCGATCCAATGAGGCACAACATTCATCGGGAGTCCCTGTTGAAGAACATTGTATAGTAACATACTTAGCAATGAAGTTTAGCTTAAAAATAATGTATGCAAAAGATGCACTGAGGACAAATAGTAAAAATCTTACCATATTTCCTAAATAGTTGTGACCGTAGTTCAGTACGAACACTATTGCTCGCACGTTTTGAGTACTAAGATTTTCAAGTCCAGAAAAATAATTTGTCTTGACAGTATGAAGATCCTCAAGCCATGAAACATAATGACTTATCTCCTCGCAGTTTAGTTCAGCACCGGGAAAGTAGTAGGTCCTGTCTACCAAGCGTTGGACATGTTTGCTTGAATTGAAATAAGATGTCAATAGTAATTAGTTGTCAACTATTTTTGAATAAACAATATCAAAGACATAAATATGGTTGAGAAACTCACATAATGGTATAACTGGAGGCGTCTGCACATCGACCTAGATGTCGATATTACCTTCAATATCATCTTCTGAACGAATATCAAAGGTGATAACCATATCAGGCTCAAATGCATAAGTCTTGCATAGGGCTTGCCAAGTTTTGCATCCAAAATAGGTGTAGGTGTCTGCGTTGTATAATTTTGCGTGGAAAATACAACCATACTCGGTCTTCAAGTAAACTCTCTTTACCTCCATAGTAGTTTTCATAGGACTGAAACCTATATTATCCAAGACAAAAACTCTTGCATGGCAGGGAATATGCTAGTAGAATAGTAAAAAAATTAAATTATAAGTAGAAGCAAATGAAGCAGATGTCATGCTTAATTATGAAAAAAAGACTTGTCGTTGTGACTTACTGTATGCACTTCGAAGTTCTCATCCAGCTTGATGCTGAAGTGTCTATCATCATCTAGGAAGATTCTGTCGAATAGGTTGCGCTCGTCTTCGCAGTATTTGCAAATACTGAAATCCTTTTCGTCGTCAGACATTTCCTATGTTCATAGTTGAAATATTAATTGAAAATTGATCGAAGACAACTACCAGGATACTCAACACACAAATCTGGGGCACTCGATATTTCCTACATATTCTGGCACAAGTCATGCCAAAATTCACGGAAAAATCTGGCATGACCTTTGCTAAGATAAGACATATCGAGCGCCTAAAATTTGCCAGAACGGAAATGAATCAACACTCCGGCAAAACATAGGCCACTCGGAGGTGTAACCTGCAAACATGACCGGCCACTTGGGCAAGCACATATCCTATTTCAGCAACACAAGATATACATTTCAGAATATCTTATAGGACTCATATTGACATGAGCATTCAATAAGCAAAACCAAATCATAAAATAAATAAGTATTCATGCATTCAATAAGCAGAAGTAAATCATCTCTTGCATCCGTACATTATCGAATATTATCACTAATACATCCCGAATAGTATCATACATATAACATCACTAATAAACTAAAACCCTAGCAAACAACGGGTATCGGCGTGGGCGGTGGACACACAAAGAGAAGGAACCATCACAGGATCATAGCTCCAGTGAGATCCCTGGAGAACCTGTCAGGTATTGGAGAACCTATGCTCTAGCGCAACTAAGTAGCAATGGACGTGTGCGTCCTCCTCGCTGACACGGTGACGTACCACCTCCGCGGGGTCCTCAAGCCTCTCGACCATCACTGGCCCATGCGACCGCCACCAAAGAAGGTTCGGGTCAACGACGGGCTGACTCCTCACCAAGTTGCACCCTCCGGTAGGTAGTGCCTCCCAGTACCAGCCCCGCGGAGCCCAGTCCCGGACATGGCCCATCTGGTCAAGCAGGCGTCCTCCACCGAGTTGACGACGAGGATGCGGGATAGGCATCGTCGACATCGATGCGGGAAAATTGCTTTAACTAAAAAAATAACAACAAATGTGACATGTTCAACTAGTTCTATTAATTCAACTAGTTCGTACTAAAAATAAGCTTACTATAAATAAAAATAAATTAGTACTAATTAGTACCTAGTTCTTACTAACTAATTAGTACCTAGGAACAACTGCCCTAATTACCATCTGATTTTATGAACCTAGGGATGGAAAGTGGTAGCGGATATTCCAATTATGCAAGTTAAAAGTGAAATAAGTGGTCAAATTTTACTGGTTTTATGATTAATCTTAGAAATTATTATGCATTACAATAGTGTTTATTCATCATCTAAGGAAACATCATCTAAGAAAACATCCGAGCCGCATCCGTATCCGGTAACATCTGTATTCGCATTCATTTTGTCAATATGAAAACGGAAGTGGTAAGAGCACTACCTGATCCGCATTCGATTCATTTCCACCCATAGATGAACCCTAATTAATTTGATGCAACTAAAATTTGAAGAACCCTAGGCAGAGGTAGGGGAGGGGGAGGAGCAGGCGTGCTCACCTCGGATACCTGCGGTGAGGGAGGGATAGGCGGCGTCGAGGTCGGGGTCGGGGCTCGGGCGCGCGGCGGAGGGCGGCGTTGAGGTCGGGGTCGGGGGCGGCGTCGAGGTCGGGATCGGGGGCGGTGTCGAATCTGGGGTCAGGGGTGGCGTCGAGGGTGTGCGGAGAGCGACGGGATAGCGCGCGGCGGCCGACGGGCGACGGCGGCGGTGACAGCGGAGGAGTTCGGATTTGGGGGAAGTGGCCGTGCGGAAGAACGAACCACACGGTTAAGTCAGAAGTAGCAGTAGCACGTTCCAGGAAGTGCGCTACTACTAAGTTAGCTACAGCGCGTTCCTTGATACGCGCTACTGCTATTCTTTTCTCTTTTTTCCCTTTTTCTTTTATTTTTCTTTACATTTTATTTTTTTCTTTCGCTACTGGAAACAACTTGTTTATCGTCCGCCATGGCAAACAGCAAAGGCATAGAAACCGGACGGCAAACATCTTTGCCGTCCGCCAGCAGATGGCAAACTGTCCGTCTGAACAGGTGCTAGCAAAGGCCTTCTTTGCCGTTGGCTTCCACGAAACTAACAGCAAACGATTGTGTCGTCTGCCGACTAAGGCCAGCAGACGGCAAAGACTATGGACGGTAGTGGGGTGGCATCAGAGCCGTTAGGGCGTTAACAGCGCTCTTTGCCGTCTGCCAGCTGACGGCAAAGATTCAAAGGTCTTTGTTGTCTGCCAGCGGACGGCAAAGAGCTCAGTTAGGCCAACATTGGGAAGCTGCCATGTGGCCAGCTATGCCGTCCGCCAGCAGATGGTAAAGATTCAAAGGTCTTTGACATCCGCTAGCAGACGGCATAGCTGACCAAATAGGCAGCCAGTGTTCCTAGTATCTACAGGAAGCTGCCACGTGTACTCTTTGCCGTCTGCTAGCGGACGGCAAAGCTCTTTGCCGTCTGCTAGCAGATGGCAAAGAGGCTATATATCCCCTGTTTTCATTTATATTCCATTTAATTTCACTAGAATTCACACACAGATATACATATATATTTTTTTCACAGGCACAGCAGACATATGATCTATGCAACACATAGCTCCAGCCATGACAACATATATACATATATAAGAAACACAGTTTCATCCATACATCTTACACTACTATCACAATGTTCATCCATACCTACTATCACAATGTTCATCCAGCACATGCATCCATATAACAAGTTCCACATTATTCTTCGATAAAAACAAAAAGAAGAACAGAGAAACAAGCACTCCATCCATGCAAGCTTCCAGATAGTGAATTAAATCTGCAAAATGGGAAACAAGAAAGTTAGAAGAAGAAGAGGAAGAAAACTAGAAGAAGAAGAAGAAGAAGAAGAAGAAGAAGGAGAAGAAGACTAGAAGAAGGAGAAGAAGACTAGAAAGAGAAGAAGAAGAAGTAGAACTTCTTCTTCTTCTTCTTCCTTTCTTCCTATTCCTTCTTTTCTTCCTCTTCCTTGATTTTCTTCATCTTATTATGTCATTTGTGGACTAAGTAGGCTAAATTATGTCATAAATGGACTAAATAGGCTAAATAAGAAGAAAAATGCCATTTTTGAGCTAACGTAGCAAATTATGTCATTTTTTAACCTAACTAAGCTTATTGTGTCATTTTAGAGGACAACAAGCTAAGTATATGACATTTATGACATTAGCAAGGTTATGATGCCATTTACGAATAAAAACAAGTAAGAGGAGGAAAAGAAGAAGAAGAAGAAGAAAACAACAACAACAACAACAACAACAAGAAGAAGAAGAAGAACTTCTTCTTCTTCTTTTCTTCCTATTCCTTCTTTCCTTCCTCTTCCTTGATTTTCTTCATCTTATTATGTCATTTGTGGACTAAATAGGCCAAATTATGTCATAAATGGACTAAATAGGCTAAATAAGAAGAAAAATTCCATTTTTGAGCTAACGTAGCAAATTATGCCATTTTTGACCTAACTAAGCTTATTGTGTCATTTTAGAGGACAACAAGCTAAGTATATGACATTTATGAGGTTAGCAAGGTTATGATGTCATTTACGAATAAAAACAAGTAAGAGGAGGAAAAGAAGAAGAAGAAGAAGAAGAAGAAAAGAAGAAGAAGAAGAAGAAGAAGAAGAAGAAGAAGAAGAAGAAGAAGAAGAAGAAGAAGAAGAAGAAGAAGAAGAACTTCTTCTTCTTCTTTTCTTTCTATTCCTTCTTTCCTTCCTCTTCCTTGATTTTCTTCATCTTATTATGTCATTTGTGGACTAAATAAGCTAAATTATGTCATAAATGGACTAAACAGGCTAAATAAGAAGAAAAATACCATTATCACGGAGGTGTAGGAATGGTTGGGGTTGCGCCATTGTTGGCAGACGGAGGTGAAGGACCGGTCGGGGTTCCGGCATTGGCAGACGCGGAGGGATTGGTTGATTCTTGTCAGGAGCCATGCTAAACCAAAGATCATTTCCTATAATGTCTCGTTAGCATGATGCAAACTGAAATGTGAATAGTAGTAACTAAGGACCATTCAAATCAAACTCACTATGCCCGCTGGAGCAATCTGGGGCATCAGTGGAGCGGCCTGACCGCTTTTCTCGCACATGGTCTGCACATTTGGTTCTCACGAGTCAGTCATATTAGTTAGTAATGCGAACAATATGTGCATGATTGGGCTATTATGCAAAGGAAATGTACCACGATGAGCTCTTATATGGCCCGGTGAGACGCATCATTCCGGTTCCTCTCCTCCTCCAACAGCTTAGTGGTCTTCTCCTCCCTCTCCCTCTCGCTCTCCGCCGCCTCCCTTTTTGCCTCCTCCAAAATTGCCTGGGTCTTCAATCTCTCTTTCTCAACCGCTGCCTGCAACACAACACTCCTTGTGAGCATTATAATCATCGATGGACGCACACACAATGTAATGGAGGAAAGGTCAGAGAGTCCATATAACTAACCGCCACGGCGAGCTCCGCGGGCCCTGCACGAGGCGTTATCTGAGGATCAGAGCTACTCAGGCGCTTCTTGATCTGCGGGAGTCTTAGGACAACATATCAGTCCATCACCAATGGCTTGAGAGCCATGGGACCTCCCGCCACCAGATATCATCACCAGCTCTGTATCAAAAGGATCCTGGCTCGGGTTAAAGTCCTCCCCTTTCCTCATCTTCCCCTCGTCTCTGTACTTCACAAGCTTGTGGTGGGAGGAGATGTTGGTGAAGCTCTCTGGGTGATGTAGGTTAGACTACGTGAATGCCTTGGCCTTCTTGTACGGGGCCATATGTTCCATGCCATAGAGGTCGAACAGACTTGGCACAGGCTTCTTGTTGTACTACGCCTGAGAGAGAGGAACAAAATATTAGTTAAGGTCTCAAGCTAGCATTAAGAATGATATTGTTATGTAAATAGGTCATTTTGGAGCTAAGAAAGGTTATTATGTTATTTTCGAGGAAAATAAGCTAAGTTTAGGTCATTTTCGAGGTAACCAAGATTATTATGCCATTTTTTACCAAAGTATGCTAATTATGTCATTATTGAGCTATCCAAGGTAGTTATGCTAACTATAACTTATTTAGGCATTCTATAGAGCTATCTAAGGTTATTATGTCATTTTAGAGCTAATTATGTCATGAATGAAATGGACTAAGATTAGTTTAGGTCGTTATTGAGCTATCGAAGGTAGTTATGCCATTTTTTAACCAACTAATGCATATTAAGTCATTCTATAGAGCTATCATGAAGTTATTATGTCATTTTAACTAACTAAGCATATTAAGTCATTTTGGAAAGGATAAATGCTACCATGAAGAATGAAATTGCATGAACATGTAGCAAACCACATACCCAGTTATCCCCGTACTCAAACAAGTTGGAGCTCCCTTGATGGTGTGGCACACCTTCCATTTGGTCGCGCTTATCCTTGGCCCTTTGGTGTTCGAGCCGCCATTCGGGAGAGCACCACGCATCCACCAACACCTCCCAACAGTCCAGCTTATCGACACACCATCTCAGGGGCACCTAAGTGACTCAAGAGAAATTTCAGCGCTACGAATCAAATCAAGAAAACTAAGTTCAAGGCCTTAAGAATAGGTATAATTACCGACAAGTACTTCTCCCTACTCAAAAACTTGCTGCGACACTTCTTCTTGGCCCTCCTAATACCCTGCGAGGCGTAGTAGTCTCGAACGGCCTGCACCCGAGCCTCGTGCCGTAAGTTCTGAAGTAGGCGCTTGCACTCAGCTTTGACAACCATAGCCGCGGCCTCCTGTTCTCCCTCTGAAACCCTGTAGAACGTCTCCAATCAAAGAAGACAACAATTTTAGTACAATCACAAGGTAGGTAGTGTTCATTTTTAATTATCTAAAGGAGAAATTACCCAAAACCGACGGAACACAATGTCGGCCACCGTCTCGCACGCGACACCGGCGACCATCTCCCCTGGAGGGGCCGGGGCAACAGAGTACAGATCCCAGCTCAGTGCTAGCTGTGGAACCTGACCCTCACCGGGCATCGTGACCCACCCAGGGAAGTGTTGCCGGCAAAGCGTGCCAAGGGCCTGGTTGGGCCTGCGGACACCACGGGCACGGGGGTATACCCATCCCCTGCAGTATGACAAGGAAAATGCATTAGATATTAATTTTAAGGAACATGAAGGCAGAAGGTTAAAAAATAGTAAATGCACTTGCTTCAACCCTTTAGGCGCAATCAACCACCTCTGGTCGGGGTTCGTCGGCACGGGCGGGAGCTTTGTACCGCCATGCTTGTAGACCTTCTTGCCCTTCTCAACCATCTCGCCGTCGCTGTAGCTATCATCTAAAAAGGTGTCCTCGCTACCATCCTCCGGGCCACTAGCCTCCGGAGTCTCATGGGAAGAAGACGGCGGGACCGAAGTCTCGTGGGAAGAAGATGGCGGGACTGGAGTCTCGTGGGAAGAAGACGGCGGGACCGGAGTCTTCTGGGAGAAGACCCCGTGATCGAAGTCTTTTGGGATGAAGAATCTAGGACCGGACTCACGTGGGCCGAAGGATCGGCGACCCGAGTCTGGTGGGGCGAAGGATCAACGACCGGAGGCTCATGGACCAGAGTCCGAGATGGGTCCATGTTAGACGGAGCAGTCCTGTGGTCGGGTGAATCAGTTGAGGGTGGCGGCGAGGAAGGCATAGCAGCCTTCCTACCTCTCCCGGGGCCACGTCCACCTCTACCATCCTTCTTCGTCCTCCCCCGACCTCTCCCAGCCGAAGTAGAAGCGCTCGCCGCAGTTGTCTGCATACTATCTAGCAGCGCTCTTCGAAGGGGCTGGGTGCAATAATGGAACCACCCCTCATAGTAGTGCTCGCAGGAGGCTCAGGGTGCTCTGGACCCTTGCCCATCATCCTGTCAATACCTGCAATGACAAAAAGTAAACGAAATTACTACAACATAAAAAATTGGATACCTGACAGGAACATAATAATATGTATATATTTAAGTGTATCATCATCATGAACATAATAAAAATACACCCGATCAGCACAAATATATATGATGTTTTTGTATCATCATCATGTCCGGGGTCGATCGGGGTGTCAGGGTGTCGGGGTGTCGGGGTC
>NC_041391.1:507292670-507299669 GCF_002162155.2 Triticum dicoccoides
GGGGGTGCGGTGGAGGTCGGGGCACCGTAGGGGAGGGGTGCGTGGCGGCGGGGCGGCAGACGGGGTCGGCGGCGGCGGCGCGGTTGTGGGTGGGGACGGAACGAGCGAGAGAGAGAGTGGAGAGAAGAGATAGAGGACGGGGCGGGATGGCCGTTAACGTACCCGCCTCTTTGTCATCCGCCCGGTCGGCAAACATTCTTTGCCGTCCGCTTGCGGACGGCAAAGAGGTGGGGCCAATGGGTTTGGGTTGGTTACACAATAATTGGACCCACCAACCTCTTTGCCGTCTGCTAGCGGACGACATAGTTTCTTTGCCGTCAGCCAGCGGACGGCAAAGAGCTGGCTGATGGCAAAGACATTCTTTGCTATCAGCCACTTCTTTGCCATCTGTTTTTGTGTGGCTGACGGCAGAGACCTTCTTTGCCGTCAGCCAGCGGACGGCAAAGAGTTGGCAGCCGGCAAATAAGCTAATTCCAGTAGTGTTTCACCTTTTTCTATTTCTTTCATTTTCATTGACTTTTCTATTTGCTTTCCATTTAATTTTATTTCCTTTAGCACATAGCGGTAGCGCGGTTCGACGTAGATCGCTATTACTATGTGTAGCCTATCGGCTAAACCATGGGAATTTTAGTAGTAGTGTTTTTATCTTTAGGCGCCCTACTTCTACAATTGTATCTGTAGCGCACTGCTAAAGTTCTTAGTAGTGTGTGTATGGAACTAACCTTGTTTTCAACAAAAGTACCATGGTTGTTTTCTGTTAAAGAAATAGAAGTTCTCAGAATTGGACAAAACTTTTTGAAATTGGAGCAAAGACCCACTGGAGAGGGGCTGCTGCCCACTAGGCACGCCACCCCAGGGTGTGCACAACCAAACTGAAAACCAAAAACCAAACCAACAATTTAGGTTCCGGTTTCAGTTTCCAATTCTGAAAACCATTTAGCTTTTGGTTTTTTCGTTTAAACCGAAATAACCGAACTAGTTTTGTTGTGTGAGGATTTGAGTTCACAGCACAGCGGATCGCCACCTTTTATAGCCTTTCCGCTCACAGCAAAGTAGCTCCCTACGCGATGTGGTACTAAACCAGTGCACCCCGAGCTGAGCTAGGCACCAGATGCATGAGGTGCTTGTTTGGGCTCAAATCTACAGCCCAAACAACCACTAGGTAGGTCGTTTGCCAAAAAAACAGGTGGGCCCCCAACTAGTACAAGGAGTCTACTATACATGGGCCTTAAAAGCCACAATCGTATATAGACGAACCACCAAACTGTTGGTTTGTCTCAAAAAAAACTGTTGGTGGCTTGGTTCCCTAAAAAATAGGTTGGTGCTTGGTAGTTTGTACTTGTAGGTTGTTTAAAATTTAACATGTACATACGTCCTTCCTCTCCTTCATCCCATCAATTTTTGATTGAGGTAAAAATATGTGTCGCTTAAAAGTTCGCGTCAACCTTGGTTGTTTTGGTTATTACCAAAACCGAACCGAGATTAAACAGTTATTACCAAAACCAAACCGTATAAAACAAAGTATAAAAACCATATAAAATCAAAAACCATATAAATCGAACCGAATCAAACCGAAAAAATCGAATGCACACCCTGGCCCCTCTAGCACCTCCTGGTGGGTAGTGGGCCCCCTCGAAGCCATCTTAGCATGAGACCAACGCCAAAAGATCTTATAAATACATAAACCCCCAGAAATAATCCTAGGTGAGAAGTTCCGCCGCCGCAAGCCTCTGTATCCATGAAACTCAATCGAGAGCCCATTCCGGCACCCTGCCGGCTGGGGAAATCATCACCAGAGGTCATCTTCATCATCTCGATGGCCACCATGATGACGAGGGAGTAGTCCACCCTCGGGGTTGAGGTTTTGTACTAGTGGCTATGTGTTTGATCTCTCTCTCTCTCTCTCTCTCTCTCTCTCTCTCTCTCTCGTGTTCTTGATTTGGCATAATCTTGATGTGTCGCGAGCTTTTTAATATAGTTGGATCATGTGGTGTTTCTCCCTCTATCTTGTTATGATGAATTGAGTTTTACCTTTGAGATTTCGTTATTATAGGATTGAATACTTTTATGGATTCGGGAACACTTGATGTAAGTCTTGGATATGAATGCCCGTGGTGACAATGGGGTATTATATTGATTCACTTGATGTATGTTTTCGCACTCAACTCGTGGATTCCCGATGTGACATTGGGGTAATCTATACATAGGGGTTGATGCACGTTTTCATCGTTATTTCTCCGGTAGAAATCTTGGGCACTCTTTCAAGTTATTTGTGCTGGATTGAATATTATGAATCTGAGTTGTTTGATGCATATTTTATAATTGACCCACAAATAGTTGTGGGGACATTGGAGTATCTAGGTGACATTAGGGTTGACTGATGTGTTTGATATGGTGTTATTTTAGTACGAACTCTAGGGCTCTTTGTGACACTTATAGGGACGGCTCAATAGAATGATCGAAAATGATAACTTTTTGAGGTGGTTTGCTACCTACAACAATTTCTTCTTATGTTCTCTACTAGATAAGAATTTTGGAGTGACTCTTTGTCGCACGTTGAGCGATTGTTATATGATCCAATTATATTAGCATTATTGAGAGATTGCACTAGTAATATGAACCCTAGGCCATATTTTCAAGCATTGCAATACCGTTTGTGCTCAGTTTTCTTACTTGCTACCTTGTTGCTTTTTTATTGTTCCTACTACAAAAATCAATATCTACTATCATTACTACACTTGTAACACATCTCTTCGCCAAACTAGTGCACCTATACAATTTAGCATTGTATTTGTTGTGTTGAGTACACAAGAGACACTTTGTTATTTGGTTGCAAGGTTGTTTGAGAGAGACCATCTTCATCCTATGCCTCCCACGGATTGATAAACCTTAGGTTATCCACTTGAGGGAATTTTGCTATTGTCCTACAAAATGCTGTGCTTGGAAGCCCAACACGAATCCACAAGAACAAGTTGCATACTAGACATCAGGCAGCGGTTAGACGATTCATTCGAGATGAACGGAGGTGGAAGGAAACACAAGATTTCAGATGAACACGAGCGATGGGGGATGTAAATTTCTCCACCCGATGACTGCGGTCTTTTCAATACAATGTATTCTCACAGGGCATCGACGGGACACTCAAGTCCTATAGCGGTAAAACCGCAGATTCCCCAGGCGTCGTGCATTAAGCACACATGAAAATCAAGGGGGTGGTTAATTGCATCGGTATACGTATCTCGAGGAACGCTAGCTTTACCAATTAGACATTCCCATGGTGGGGCCTCAAGCCACACGAACAAGCTATGATGACCCTTGATTTGATGACATGCCCAGGCAGTAAGGTGAGGCGGTCAAAGTTGTCAAAGCAGATCTAGGCCCTTGTCCAGGCCCGAGTGCGGGAATTACTTCAATGCTAAGGAGCTATAATGTGGGAATGATAAAAGGCATCTATGAAAGAGCACTGAAAACATGGGAGGTAATCCTCGGATGCATGAGGTGGGAACTCTTCGGTCAGGCTTAGTCAATTCGAAAGAAATGTGGGGGAAGGACTTGATGAACCAACTTTCAAGACCGATGATCGAAGATGAAGAACTTGGAAGGACCGATGAACATATTTGACTTAAAGGTCAACTCAGG
Source organism: Triticum dicoccoides (assembly GCF_002162155.2). Lineage (NCBI taxonomy): Eukaryota > Viridiplantae > Streptophyta > Magnoliopsida > Poales > Poaceae > Triticum > Triticum dicoccoides. The sequence goes on from NC_041391.1 coordinate 507,296,310, forward strand.
AGCTATTGATGGTATCCTGGACTAGGGGCTACTTGCCACACCGCCTCTCGGCCAAGAGGACCGGGCTAGTGGGCCATGTTTGTTGGGCCCAGGAGCTCCAAGATGGGATGTTTCCGAAGGTTTGGCGCCTATTCCAAGACATAGAGGTCGTCTAAACCATGATTACCGTAGACGTAACTGACCTAGGTGTAAACCCTAGATACCGCCAGTATCTCTATAAACTAAGGGTAGGGCTCGTAGAAAACATACACACAACAATCTCGCGATAATTCAACATGTACTTTGTACTCCCTCGTCATCAATACAATCAAAGAAGGACGTACGATATTATCTCTCCGAGAGGGCCAAACCCGAGTAAAATCTTGTGTCCCTATTGCCATCACACCGAGGCTACAGTTCGGGACCCCCTACCTGACATTTGCTGGGTCGACACATGCTCGTCGTCCCACCGGCGTGGCCGAAATATGTTTGTCTGTGCACAGGATGCCTAGTTGGCGGCATTTTCTTATCTGCCATCGCGGCCTCCATGTCCGGCAGTGATGCCTCTACATTGCGAGCAGCGGCGTGAGCATGGGCGGCCCTGTGGAGCGCCTACTGCTCGGTGAGTGATACGTCCATTTTGCATCATACTTTTATATCGATAGTTATTGCACTATGGGTTGTTATTACACGTTATGTCACAATACTTATGGCTATTCTCTCTTATTTTACAAGGTTTACATGAAGAGGGAGAATGTCAGCAGCTGGGATTATGGGCTGGAAAAGGAGCAAATATTGGAGACCTATTCTGCACGGCTCCAAAAGTCCTGAAACTCCACGAAAGTCATTTTTGAAATTAATAATAAATATTCAGCGGAAGAAATACCTGAGGGGGGCCACCCATCGCCCATGAGGGTGGGGGGCACGCCCTACCCCCCTGGGCGTGCCCCTGCCTCGTGGGCCACCTGGCAGCCCTCCAATGCCCATCTTATGCTATATGAAGTCTTTTACCCTGGAAAAAAATCATAAGCAATCTTACGGGACGAAACTCCGCCGCCACGAGGCGAAACCTTGGCGGAACCAATCTAGGGCTCCGGTGGAGCTGTTCTGCCGGGAAACTTCCCTCTAGGAGGGGGAAATCATCACCATCGTCATCACCAACGATCCTCTCATCGGGAGGGGGTCAATCTCCATTAACATCTTCACCAGCACCATCTCCTCTGAAACCCTAGTTCATCTCTTGTATCCAATCTTTGTATCAAAACCTCAGATTGGTATCTGTGGGTTGCTAGTAGTGTTGATTACTCCTTGTAGTTGATGCTAGTTGGTTTATTTGGTGAAAGATCATTTGTTCAGATCCTTAATGCATATTAATACCCCTCTGATCATGAACATGAATATTCTTTGTGAGTAGTTACGTTTGTTCCTGAGGACATGGGTGAAGTCTTGCTATTAGTAGTCATGTGAATTTGGTATTCGTTTGATATTTTGAAGAGATGTATGTTGTCTCTCCTCTAGTGGTGTTATGTGAACGTCGACTACATGACACTTCACCATTATTTGGGCCTAGAGGAAGGCATTGGGAAGTAGTAAGTAGATGATGGGTTGCTAGAGTGACAGAAGCTTAAACCCTAGTTTATGCGTTGCTTCGTAAGGGGCTTATTTGGATCCACTTGTTTCATGCTATGGTTAGGTTTACCTTAATACTTCTTTTTTAGTTGCGGATGCTTGCAATAGGGGTTAATCATAATTGGGATGCTTGTCCAAGAAAGGGCAGTACCCAAGCACTGGTCCACCCACATATCAAATTATCAAAGTAACGAACGCGAATCATATGAGCGTGATGAAAACTAGCTTGACGATAATTCCCATGTGTCCTCGGGAGCGCTTTTCTCATTATAAGAACTTGTCCAGGCTTGTCCTTTGCTACAAAAAGGATTGGGCCACCTTGTTGCACCTTATTTACTTTCATTGCTTGTTACCCATTACAAATTACCTTATCACAAAACTATATGTTACCTACAATTTTAGTGCTTGCAGAGAATACCTTACTGAAAACCGCTTGTCATTTCGTTCTGCTCCTCGTTGGGTTTGACACTCTTACTTATTGAAAGGACTATGATAGATCCCCTACACTTGTGGGTCATCATGACTCTTTTATGGCACCGTTTCCGGGGAGTGAAGCGCCTTTGGTAAGTGGAACTTGGTAAGGAAAGATTTATATAGTGTGCTGAAATTTACTATCACTTGTCACTATGGAAACTAATTCTTTGAGGGGCTTGTTCGGGGTATCTTCACCCCGACCAGTAGAGCAAAGAGTTGCTCCTCAACCTACTGAACCTACTAAAAATCTTTACTTTGAAATTCCTTCGGGTATGGTAGAGAAACTACTAGCTAATCCCTTTGCAGGAGATGGAACATTGCATCCCGATTTACACCTTATCTATGTGTATGAAGTTTGTGGATTATTTAAGCTTGCAGGTATGCCCGATGATGTTATTAAGAAGAAGGTTTTCCCTTTATCTTTGAAGGGATATGCATTGACATGGTATAGGCTATGTGATGATATGGGATCATGGGACTATAAATGATTGAAATTGGAATTTCACCAGAAGTTTTATCATTTGCATCTTGTTGATCGTGATCGTAATTATATATATAATTTTTGGTCTCACGAAGGAGAAAGTATCGCTCAAGCTTGGGGGAGGCTTAATTCAATGTTATATTCATGCCCCAATGCTAAGCTCTCAAGAGAAACACTACTGGAAACAGGGAATTTGCCATCAGCCAGCTCTTTGCCATCTACCAGCTGATGGCAAAGAACGTCTTTGCCATCTCCTTATAAAAAACAGATGGCAAAGAACTGACAGATGGCAAAGAACATGGTTGCCATCAGCCAATTCTTTGCCATCTGCTAGTGGATGGCAACTAATCTTTGCCATCTGCCAGCAGATGGCAAAGAGGTTGGCAAATCATGTGGCCGTCAAGAGTGTAATGGCGTACCAGCCCCACCTCTTTGCCATCTGCCAGCAGACGGCAAAGATTCTTTGCCATCTGCTGGCAGATGGCAAAGAGATGAGGTTATTTTTTTCCAGGTAAAAAAACTGTGGGGTTATCCCCTCCCTCTCTCCCCACCCATCCAGGTAAAAAAACACACGATGTTTGCATCTCATCCACACACCAAACAGCCCCCGTTGATGGCGCTCTAGGCTCGCCCGCCGCCACCCTGTCGCCGGCCCCGTCACTCCCCCGCCCTGTCGCCGGCCGCGTCACTCCCCCGCCCTGTCGCCGTTGCTCCCCCACCCCGTCGCCGGCCCTCCCCCGCCCCGTCGCCGGCCCTCCCCCGCCACCCTATCACCGGACCCGTCGCTCCCCCGCCCT
>NC_041391.1:507299989-507303626 GCF_002162155.2 Triticum dicoccoides
CGCCCTGTCGCCGGCCGCGTCGCTCCCCCACCCCGTCGCCGGCCCTTCCCCACCCCGTCGCTGGCCCTTCCCCGTCCACGTCCTCCCTGACTGCACCAGCTCTGCCCCATCTCCTTCCTGTGAGGAGAAAAGGTAATTGTTCAGTCCCATCTCCTTCCTCTTGATATATTAACGACATATCTGAGAAAAAGAAGTGGTTTTCTTGCTAACTGAACAGTACTGTGACAAACAAAGACAAAGTGATATATTCAATTCAAGAAAATCAAGAACTTCATAAGAACTAAGACTAAGTCATCACTATGTAAAGCTCTTTAGCTCCTATGCTTTTTATCATCCCAGTGCATTATTTTATAAACAAACTCGTTAATAATGCATCGGACAATTTGGACATGGAAAGAAGGGCTAACAATTCCTCAAAGATTGCTTTTGGTGCTGCTGAAACTCAGCTTTTTTCATGCACTATTTTCTTGCTTTAATGCAAAGATAGATACATAAAGACGCCCTGGTAGTAGCTGTCCGGTGCTCAGCTTTTGAAGTTGTGTATCTGCATGTGCCCGCGTAGCATGTTTCGGTGTTGCGGCTAGGCGAACACTCTGGTACGTGGGCACCTACTAATTAATTCCGTCATTAGCCCTCGTGAATGGTGCGGCTGATGGTGGACACCCCACGAACATGTCCACTTGCATCTTGACTTCCTCTGCACCCATCATCGTGACTTCTGACATGGTTTCGTCTATAGGATGAAATTAGATGCTACTCCTTGCGTTTCGAAATAGTTGACTCAACTTTATACTAACTTTATATTACAGTTAGTATAAATTTGAGTCAACTATTTTCGAACCTAGGGAGTAGATTTTACCATGACCAGAATATGGATGGGAGGAGACTCAATGCTACTATGCTAGGTTGTAGATGAAGGAATTAGGATACAAAGAGATGATGGATAAAATCATACCATGTTTTTCTAGATCAAATACTGTAGACGCAACATTGAAGCTGAGATTGACTTCAAAGGAGAAGCTGCATCATGGTTTAGGGCTCAGATTCGAAGAAAAGGGGATGATCGAGGACAGATTGGATGGATTCGTTTTTTAGATTAATTAATGCGGCTCGGTGGAGAAAGAGGTACAGGAGGGAGATGGTTTTTCTCTAAGAGACATGCACGTGGGACATCCAGTCAGGACTCTTTGATGAAAATCATTGTACGGCTGTAGATAGTTAATTAGGGGATTGGACGGCCAATTTGATTAGTTTGTCAGAATTAACATGGTGACTCGAATGGTGCTTCAAATTAGTAAATATAAGATTTTGATTGATATGTGCATGTATGTAAGACTGATGGTTGGTCCATATATGGATGATATATTTCATATGGAAGACTACAAGGGTTGATTCTTTTTTCGGATGTTACTTTTCATATGCTTGTTTCGGATGATATATTCATACCATCATGTCATTTCTTGATAAATATATTCTATATATTGTGTTTTTGTCCTAGTTCTCACTTTATCAAGTCAAAACAGATAACTTGTGCATATAAACATCATAGTCAGCAATCGAGGGTAGAAAGAACTCACAGACATGATCTATATTGACAACTTTAGTTTGGACAGAGATGAAGTAATCAATTTTTGACATGTGGATGGCATTCAAATATGTCAGTTTCCAAACTGAATCAAGAAGGCCACAACACATAAAAATTGTAAACTATGGCAAGCAGTTTGTAATATCTGCTTATTTGGATGAACAAACCGGTGTGTCCACGACACACAGACACGACACCCCCGATACCCGACACCTCTTCAGCCTCCTGTTGACTGAAAAGGTGCTCTTCGGCCTTCCAGAGGCCAACGGGGTCATATATTTGTGAATTATGAGTTAGGTCATATATTTTCCAATTTTGTTATGAAAAACATCATATATATTTGCGTTGATCGGGTGGATTTAAATGTGCAATTGTTTCATCGTTGTGAGGGTCTGGTGTTCAACGACCTCCCCGTGCGTTCGACGAGCTCCGCCCCTGCGTTCGTGGGTGAGCACAAATGACATCTCCTCCTTTCCCCCTTCATTTGAACTGTTCCGATCTTAGTGCCGTTGAAACTTGCTAGCTATAGGTGTATTCAATCATCAGTATGCGTGACCACTATGCGTCTCCCGTTTGAAAGGGTTACATCTATAAATATGCATTCATTTGCATATTTATAACCGTAATTCTTTCGAATTGTCCAATTTTATCCATGGACAGCCCGAGTATGTGTAGATTGGGTTCGTTTTCCCATATGCTCTGCTCCGAATCCGATGCAGAATTTCGTCAGTGCCTCTCTATTGTTCTCCGGGTACACATCCTCTCTGCTTATTGCCGAGACGTGTATCAGGAGAACAGCGGGGAGGTGCTGCCGAAATTTTGTGTTGGATCCGGAGCAGAGCATGGGAAAACAAACCCAATCTACACATACTCGGGTGGGATTAGGACCTATCTTTACCTATTAGTGTCTAGGTTGCATGGACGTAATAAAACTAAGAAACTCTATTAACTGATGAATATGGTTTGCTGAATTATGTATGTATTTATTGTGTGTCCAGTAGCTAGGCAAGATGAGTGATCGTGCGTGGATGTACACCGGTCACCCTAGTCAGAAAGACGTGACCCCTGAATGGATGACAAAAACCAAGGGGTTTATCAGAGTCGCATTTGCAAATGGACAGGAAACAACCTGGCGCCCCTGTGTCGAGTGTGACAACTATCGTAAGATGTCAGAGTTGGAAATGATCAAACACCTGTAGAAGTGGGGTTTTACGCCCGGTTATACGATGTGGACATTTCATAGTGAGTCTGCCCACCGTTCTAGAGCTGAGGAGGGCCGTCGTCGCACCGACGAGCATGGTACCGAGATGGAAGACATGGTGCAAGACTTTGATGATGCTCGGGATTCGGATGATGAGATGGAGGAATCTGCAAAGGCCTTCAATCATATGTTGGAATCTTCGAAGCGTCCTCTCCACGAGCACACCGAGCTTTGTCAGCTGGATGCCATCGCACAAGTAATGGCTCTGAAGGCTGAATTCAACTTGGGCAGAGAATCCTATGACGCGATGGTGACACTATTTGGATGCTTTCTACCCAAAGGCCATATAATGCCTGCAAACCTGTACCAGTCGGACAAAATCCTCCGTGTACTTAAGATGCCCTATGAGAAGATAGATGCCTGTGAGAATGGATGTGCCTTATTTAGGCTCCAGTATGCGGACTTGAACTATTGTCCCATTTGCAAATCTTCCAGGTATGTTGAGGTAGACAACGGTATGGGTGAGAAGAGTCAGACCAAAATCCCTATTAACGTTCTTCGGTATATGCCAATCATACCAAGACTTCAACGTCTATTCATGGTTGAAGAGACGGCCAGACAGATGACATGGCACAAATTGGGCAAAAGAACCGAACGGGATGCAGACGGGAATCTGATGATGGTACACACATCGGATGGTGCTGCATGGAAACACTTCGATGCGTTGCATGATGAAAAAGCGGCAGATCCAAGGAATCCTCGAGTAGCCATCAGCACGGATGGGTTCAATGTGTTTGGTATGATGGCATCCCAATACAATTGTTGGCCTGTATTTGTCATTCCACTCAATC
>NC_041391.1:507303865-507306845 GCF_002162155.2 Triticum dicoccoides
GTATGCAAAGAAAGAACATTTTCCTGACGTTGATAATTCCGGGGCCCAACTATCCGGGGAAGAATATGAATGTGTACATGCAGCCGCTTAAGGATGAACTGCAAGAAGCTTGAGATAATGGGATCAAGACATACGACGCTGCTACAAAAAAAACTTCCTAATGCGTGTGTGGTACATGTACTCGATGCATGACTTGCCGGCGTATGCGCTATTCGTTGGCTGGTGTGTGCATGGAAGGTTCCCGTGCCCCACATGCAAGGCAGCTCTTGAGTTTTGTCGGCTACAGGCGGGTGGCAAGTTTTCTTGCTTCGACATGCATAGACAGTTCCTGGATCCTCACCATAAGTTCAGAAAAGACAAGAAAAACTTCATCAAAGGTAGAGATGTCAAAAACTCTGTACCACCTGCTTGATAGGCCAACAGACCCTGGATCAGTTAAACGCTCTTGAGCCGGATCCAGAGCGTCCAGGGTATTTCAAGGGGTATAATATGAAACATGCATGGACCCACAAGATATGCTTGTGGGATCTGCCATACTTCAAAGACCTCCTTTGCCCACACAACATCGACGTCATGCACACTGAAAAGAATGTCGGCGAGGCACTTTTTGGTACATTGTTTAGCATAGAGGGGAAAACGAAGGATAATCCTAAGGCCCGAGTCGATCAGGAGGCTCTATGTGATAGACGGCTACAAAACATGAAACAACCAAAAGGAAAGAAGAACTGGGCGAAGCCAAAGGCATGGTTCAATCTTGGAAGGCCGGTTATGAGGGAAATACTCCTGTGGGTGAAAAAGGAGTTGATGTTCCCCGATGGGTATGCATCGAATCTAAAGAGGGGAGCGAGCCTTGAAAAAATGAAAATATTTGGTCTCAAGAGTCATGATTGGCACGTATGGCTTGAGCGGGTAATGCCGGTGATGTTGTGTGGCTTTATCCCTGAGGATGAATGGCTAGTACTAGAAGAGCCGAGCTATTTCTTCCGTGTTCTATGTGCGAAAGAATTATCGCCTGGCTTGCTAGAAGATATGGAAGAGTTGGCGCCGGAGTTGATCTACAAGTTGGAGAAGATCTTTCCACCTGGCTTCTTTAATCTAATGCAGCATTTGATTTTGCATCTCCCGACCGAGGCACAATTGGGGGGCCCATGCAAAATAATTGGTGCTACGCAACTGAGAGGATGCAGAAGACGCTTCGAGCAAAATGTAAAAATAAACGTCGAATTGAAGCATCGATGGCCGAGGCATTCATTACTGAGGAGGAGGCAAACTTCGTGACAGCACACTACAAAGCCAAAAATTGTCATTTGCATAATCCGAAGCTTCGGTACAGTGTTGGCGACCCTAAAAAGGATGGATCCAACCTTAGCCTATTCAAAGGGAAGCTCGCACCAGCCGGTGCTTATACTCCCTTATTGTTGGATAACGACGAATGGCGGACCATTACGTTGAATATCTTGAACAATCTAACAGAAGTGCGGCCGTACATCGAGTAAGTTCTCTGTACATTGTTTCGCAACCTCTACTTCATTTGAGTTGCTCTTATTCCCAGATATTTGATACAGTTGATACGTCCCCAAATTCTCGTATGGAGTGGTTATCCACAAGGATTCCGTCGAATTAAACTTGTAGGCTTGTTCAGAGTCTATGGACGCCGAATTGAGACAAGTCGCTAATGGTTTTGACTATAAGGTCCATTCATTTGACAAATACGACATCAACGGGTATCGCTTTCGTACCTATGGCCAAGAGCTATCTATGGCCGACCGAAAGTCTACAAATTGTTGTGTCTCTGCTATCGGCGAAGGAGATACCGAGTATTATGGAAGAGTTGAAGCAATTTATGAACTTCTATTCTATGGTGCAAACCCACCGAACGTCGTAGTCTTCAAATGTCATTGGTTCCATCCGAAAGAGACTAGAAGGACTCATGAACATGTAGGGCTAGCCGAAATCAAACAAAGCATCCATTTGGATGTTCCCGATGTCTATATTATGGCTCAACAGGCAACCCAAGTTTTCTATCTACCGTGGGCCTGCCAAAGTGATCCAAATCTCGAAGGTTGGGATGTCGTTTATGAAGTGCCGCCACGTGTTAGACCACCTCCCCCCAATGAAGAGGATTATGAACCTCACATTAATCCAGACACATATGAAGGAGAATTGTTCCAAGAAACACGTCTTTCCAAAAAACGTTTCAAGAACCGCTCACCTCAGAACATTCAAGTAGACAGCGGCAGTGAATCCGAGCCTGAGCAAGAACAAAAAGAGCTGGAACAAGAAGAGGTTATTGCTGCGGATGACCTGTCAATGCTTGACCAATTACAATAAGGAGGCCTTCCAGATGTTGATGAATTTATTGATGATGATGATGATGAGCACGCCATTACTGATAGTGATGAGGATGATGCATTTATTGACCCCGAAGCATATATAGACGATGATGATGCATTTATTAATGATGATGATGAAGATTAATATTATAGTTCATGTCATGTATTCCATTATTATTATATACATATATATTATTAATTAGTTCAAGTCTTAACCTAGCTAGCTCAAAAATGACCTATTTAACATAGGTAGCTCTAAAATGAGCTATACTTAGCATTTATTCCTCCAAAATGAATTTATATGCTTAGCTAGCTCAAAAATGACATAACAACCTTAATTAGCTAAAAATGACCTATTTAACCTAGGATAGCTCTAAAATGAGCTATACTTAGCATTTATTCCTCTAAAATGAATTTATCTACATATTATTATTCATGTCAGGTATTCATTTTTTTATGTTGTACTAATTTCGTTTACTCTTTGTCATTCCAGGTGTTGACAGATGGTGGGCGCGGGTCGAGAGCGCTCCGAGGCTCCTACCTCGGCGCGTGGTGGGAGGGGTAGTTCCATTCCCCCCCATAGCCTCCGGAGAGCACTAGATCTCAGTTTGCAGAGTCCAACGATGGTCGCTTCTTCTTCGGCCGGG
>NC_041391.1:507306989-507367091 GCF_002162155.2 Triticum dicoccoides
AGAGGTGGACGTGGCGGCGGGAGAGGTAGGAAGGCTGGTACGCCTTCCTCGCCGCCACCCCGAGCTGAGTCACCCGACCACAGGGCTGCTCCGTCTGAGATCGAGCCATTTGACGTGGACCCGTCTCGGACTCCACTCCAGGAGCCTCCGGACGACGAGCCTATGGTAGACGCGCTTACGGCCAATGAACCTCGGGCCGACGACGAGCCTCAGGCCACCGAGCCTCGGGCCGCCGAGTCTTCGCCCCACGAGACTCCGGAGCTCAGACGGGGTCACGCTGAGTCGGAGCCGAGCCCATGGGAGGACTGAACGGAGTCGAGTGCACATGGTCGTGTTCAGGCTACAGACTATAGTTCTGATAGCTATAGCGAGGGTGAGTGGGTTGAGGGGCGCAAAGTCTACCAGCATGGTGGTACAAAGCTCCCGCCCACTCCGGCGACCCCCGACCAGAGGTGGTTGATTGCGCCTAATGGGGAGAAGTAAGTGCATTTACTCTTTTTTAACCTTTTGCCTTGACGTTTCTTCGAATATCTAATGCGTTGGCCTTGTCATATTGTAGTTCTTGGACACACGAAGATCGTGTCCGCAGGCCCAACACTGTCCTTGGTGTGATTTGTCGCCAGTGCTTCCCGGGGTGGGTCACATTGCCCGATGAGGGCCGGGTTCCAGAGCTAGGAATGACCTGGGAGCACTACTTGGCTGCCCCGGCCCCGCCGGAGCATAGGGTCGGCGATGTCGAGTGCGACACGGTGGCCAACATTGTGATCACCATGTTTTGGGTAATTTCTCCTTTGCCATTTATGTTGTGTTTTCTTCTTTGATTGCATACCTTCTACATGTGTTTTGTTGTTTGATTGCAGACCTTATAATCCGTGTTTTCTTGTTTGATTGCAGACCTTCTATAGATGTGCTCAGGGACAGGAGGAGGCCGCGGCTCGGGTTATTGACGCCGAGTGTAGGCGCCTATATGAAAACTTTCGGCACGAGGCTTGGACGCAGGCTGTTCGAGACTACTCAGCACAGACTGGTATTAGGAGGAGAAAAGAGAAGTGCCAGAACAAGTATCTGAGTAAGGAGAAGTACATGAAGGTAATTACCTATTCTTAAGGCCTTGTACTTAGTTTCCTTGATTTGATTTGTAGGCGTAGCACTCAAATTTCTCTTGCTTAACTTAGGTGCCCCTGAGATGGTGTGCGGACAAGATGGACTGCTGGGAGGCATTGGTGGATGAGTGGTGCTCTCCCCAATGGCGCGTCGCCCACAACATTCCAAAGGAGAAGCGTCTCAAAATGAAAGGTGTGCCACACCATCTAGGCAGCGTCAACCTACATGGGTAAGGGAAAAACTGGGTATGTGTGGTTTGCTTCATGATTCATGCAAATTCATTCTTTGTGCTAGCTTGAGTCCTTAACTAATACTCTGTTCCTCTCTTTTAGTCAAAACACAACAAGGCTCTAGTGCCAGAGCTATTCGACCTCTATGGCATGTCCAACATTGCGTCAACAAGAAGGCCAAGGCATTCTCTGATTCTGACCTCGAAAATGCAAAGAACTTCAGCAACGAGGCCTCCCACCACAAGATGGTGTAGTACCTTAAGCAGGGGAAGGCGAGGAAAGGGCCGGACTTTAACCCGAGCCGGCCTCTTGATCAAGAGCTGGTGATGATATCTGGTGGCGGGAGGTACCATGGCTTGTTAGCCATGGGTAATGGACTGATACGTTGTAGTAGCACTCTCCCGCAGATCAAGAGCGCCAGACCATCTCTGATCCTGAGATACCGCCTCGTTTACGACCAGTGGAAATCGAATTCCAGGTTTGTTATACGAACTCAGTAGCCTTTCCTCCATTACATTGTGTTTGCGGCCATCAATGATTACAATGCTAACGAGTGGTGTTGCAGGATGTTATTGAGGCAGAGAGAGCAAAGACCCAGGTTGCTTTTGAGGAGAGGGACCGGCAATTGGCGGAGAGGGACCGGCAGGCGGCGGAGAGGGGGAGGGAGAATGAGGAGAGGACGGCTAGGCTGTTGGAGGAGGAGAGGAACCGGAACGACTCGGCTAACCGGGCCATGTACGATCTCTTCGTGGTAAGTTTCTTCTGCATATTAGCTAAATCGTGCATGCAATGTTCCTTTCATTAGTAACTAATATGATTGACTTGTCAAAACCAAATGTGCAGTCCATGTGCGAGAAGAACAGCCAGACCCCTCCGTCGATGCCACTCATTGCTCCGGCGAGCACGATGAGTTTCATTTGAACAGTCATTAGTTACAAGTCTTCACATTTGAGTTGCATCATGCTAATGATACATTGAAAATAATCTTTGGTGCAGCGTAACTCCTGACAAGCATCGACCAATCCTTCTCCGTCTGCCACTGGCGCGACCGGTCCTACACCTACACCTACACCTCCGTGATGACGGTAAGTTTCCCAAGTGTTTTGCTTAATAGAGTTTTGTTGTGATGCCATGTTGTATCTACACATATTGTGCATAATGTGTGTGTGTTTGAAATGCATTGTATGTGTGGGATTCGACACCTAGTCGTGTGCCTTTGGTAGCCTTCCATACAGGGAAATGCCTCCTGGTGCTTCCACTGAGCCATGGTAGTTCGCTACTGCTCCGGAACACATGGATTGACCGGCATGTGTCCTTCTTTGCACCTGTGTCTGTCCCTACGGGGAAATGTCACGCGGTGTATCACTGAAGTCCTTGTAGCTTGCTATGACTTGGTTGCACTCGCTGATGACCGACACGTGCATTGCTGGGTCATGTATGCCTGTCCCTGTACATTTGTGCCACCTTGGTTCTATGACTAGTCATGTCGGCCCGGGTTCTCTGCCATATGGATACTAGCGACATAATCATATACTTAGCATGTTTTCCTCCAAAATGACTCAATATGCTTAGCTAGCTCAAAAATGACATAATAAGCTTAATAAGCTCCAAAATGACATATTTAATCTAGGATAGCTCTAAAATGACCTATACTTAGCATTTTTCCTCCAAAATGACTTAATATGCTTAGCTAGCTTAAAAATGACATATTTAACCTAAGATAGCTCTAAAATACCTATACTTAGCATCTTTTCCTCCAAAATGACTTAATATGCTTAGCTAGCTCTAAAATGACCTAGACTTAGCATCTTTTCCTCCAAAATGACTTAATATGGCATAATATGCTTAAGAAATGACATATTTTAGGTCCTAAATGACTTCATATGCTTAGCTAGCTCCAAAATGACATAATAACCTTACTTAGCTCCAAAATGACCTATTTAACCTAGGATAGCTCTAAAATGACCTATACTTAGCATTTTTTCCTCCAAAATGACTCAATATGCTCAGCTAGCTCAAAAATTACATAATAAGCTTAATTAGCTCCAAAATGACCTATTTAACCTAGGATAGCTCTAAAATGACCTATACTTAGCATTTTTTCCTCCAAAATGACTTAATATGCTTAGCTAGCTTAAAAATGACCTATTTAACCTAGGATAGCTCTAAAATGACCTATACTTAGCATCTTTTCCTCCAAATGACTTAATATGCTTAGCTAACTCTAAAATGACATAATATGCTTAAGAAATGACATATTTTAGCTCCTAAATGACTTCACATGCTTAGCTAGCTCAAAAATGACATAATAACCTTACTTAGCTCTAGAATGACCTTAGCATGTTTTACACCAAAATGACTTAGTATGCTTAGCTAGCTCAAAAATGACATAATAACCATACTTAGGTCCAAAATGACCTATTTTACAGATATAAGTTGCATCATAATAATCTTCACATTTTAGTTGCATCATAATAATCTTCTTCTTCTAGTCTTCTTCTTCTAACTTTCTTCTTTCCCATTTTACATATTTGCTTAAGATCACAGAAGCTTGGGTTGATGGAGTGCTTGTATTTAGTTTTTGTTTTGACCTTGTGAAACTTGCTACCTATGGATGAAACTGTGTAATATTGATGAAACTATGTATATGTATGGATGAAACTTGCTACTATTGGTAACATGTGTTGGATATATATGTGTTCATGACTATTGGTAATATGTGTTGAATATGCTATATTGGTCATATAAATATATTTGTGTCTGATTTTCTGTGAAAATGAATTGATATAAGAAAAACAAAATTAAATGGGGCAATATAGGCACTTTACCATCTGCTGGCAGATGGCAAAGAGCTTTGCCATCAGCTGGCAGATGGCAAAGAGCTTTGCCATCAGCTGGCAGATGGCAAAGAGGCCACGTATCATCTACATGTAAAATTTGGGCTGGCCTATTTGGGCTCTTTGCCATCTGCTAGCAGATGGCAAAGCTCTTTGCCATCTGCTGGCAGACGGCAAAGCATGCAGCCTTTGCCATCTGCTGGCAGACGACAAAGAGCCTGCAGCCTTTGCCATCTACTGACAGACGACAAAGTATTCCATTAGCCTTCTAACGGGGCTAACCCCGTTAAGAGGATTTGCCATCTGCCAGCTGATGGCAAAGGCACAGGCTCTTTGCCATCAGCCAGCAGACGGCAAAGAAGCCTTTGCCGGCAGGGTTTCAGACAAACTATTTGCCATCTGCTGGCAGATGGCAAAGCCTTTGCCATCCGCCGACCATGCCTTTGCAGTGCCAGATTCCAGTAGTGAAATGATTATTCAAAACTTTTATGCCCGACTTTCTCTCAACAATCGCACCATGCTTGATACTTCTTGTGTTGGGTCTTTTATGATGAAGACTATTGAATTCAAATGGGATTTATTGGAAAGAATTAAACGCAACTTTGAAGATTGGGATTCCGACGATGGTAAGGAGTCAAGTATGACACCTAAGTTTGATTGTGTTTAAATCATTTATGGATACCGATGCTTTTCGTGGATTTAGCACTAAATATGGACTTGACTCTGAGATAGTAGCTTCTTTCTGTGAATCATTTGCTACTCATGTTGATCTCCCTAAGGAGAAGTGGTTTAAATATAATCCTCCCACTAAAGTAAAAGTAGTTGTACCTACTACAGTTGAAGCAAAGACTATCACTTATAATGATCCTATTGTTCCTACTACTAATATTGAGAAACCACCTTTCCCTGTTAAGATAAAGGATCATGCTAAAGCTTCAACTGTTGTTCGTAAGAGTAATACTAGAACATATACACCTTCTGAGCAAATTAAAGTTGAACCTAGTATTGCTATGGTTAAAGATCTCTTGGCTCATAATATTGATGGGCATGTTATTTATTTCTATGATGTAGCTACTAGAATTGCTAGACCCGATGCTAAGAAACATAGACCTGTTGTAGGCATGCCTATTATTTCTGTTAAAATAGGAGATCATTGTTATCAAGGCTTATGTGATATGGGTGCTAGTACTAGTGCAATACCTCATTCTTTATATGAAGAAATTATGCATGACATTGCACCTGCTGAGATAGAAGATATTGATGTTACAATTAAGCTTGCCAATAGAGATACTATTTCACCAATTGGGATTGTTAGAGATGTTGAAATCTTGTGTGGGAAAGTTAAATATCCTGCTGATTTTCTTGTTCTTGGTTCCCCACAAGATGACTTTTGTCCCATCATATTTGGTAGACCCTTCTTGAACACTGTTAATGCTAAGATTGATTGCGAAAAGGATGTTGTTACGATTGGCTTAGGAGATATGTCTCATGAGTTTAATTTTGCTAAATTTCGTAGACAACCCCATGATAAAGAATTGCCTAGTAAAGATGAAATTATTGGTCTTGCTTCTATTGTCATGCCTCCCGCTGATCCTTTAGAACAATATTTGCTAGACCATGAAAATGATATGTTTATGAATGAAAGAAGGGAAATAGATGAAGTATTCTTTAAACAGGGACCTATTTTGAAA
The DNA here is from genome assembly GCF_002162155.2 of Triticum dicoccoides. NCBI lineage: Eukaryota > Viridiplantae > Streptophyta > Magnoliopsida > Poales > Poaceae > Triticum > Triticum dicoccoides. The sequence continues at coordinate 507,312,852 of NC_041391.1, forward strand.
CACAACTTGCCTGTTGAAATCTTGGGGGATCCTCCACCACCCAAGGGTGATCCCGTGTTTGAGCTTAAACCATTACCTGATACTCTTAAATATGCTTATCTTGATTAAAAGAAGATATATCCTGTTATTATTAGTGCTAACCTTTCAAAGCAGGAAGAGGAAAGATTATTGAAAACTCTGAAGAAGCACCGTGCTTCTATTGGATATACTCTTGATGATCTTAAGGGCATTAGTCCCACTCTATGCCAACACAAAATAAAATTGGAAGAAGATGCCAAACCACTTATTGATCACCAACGATGATTAAATCCTAAAATGAAAGAAATGGTAAGAAAGGAAATACTAAAGCTCCTCGAGGCAGGTATAATTTATCCCGTTGCTGATAGTCAGTGGGTAAGTCCTGTCCATTGTGTCCCTAAGAAGGAAGGTATTACTATTATTCCTAATGATAAAGATGAATTGATCCCACAAAAAAATATTACAGGTTATAGGATGGTAATTGATTTCCGCAAATTAAATAAAGCAACTAAAACAGATCATTACACTTTACCTTTTATTGATCAAATGCTAGAAAGGTTATCCAAACATACACATTTTTGCTTTCTAGATGGCTACTCTGGTTTCTCTCAAATACCTGTGTCAGCGGAGGATCAAGAAAAGACCACTTTTACTTGCCCTTTCGGTACTTTTGCTTATAGACGTATGCCTTTTGGTTTATGTAATGCACCTGCTATCTTTCAAAGATGCATGATGGCTATATTCTCTGACTTTTGTGAAAATATTTGTGAGGTATTCATGGATGATTTCTCCATTTATGGATCCTATTTTGATGATTGCTTGAGCAACCTTGAACGAGTTTTGCAGAGATGCGAAGATACTAGTCTTGTTTTGAATTGGGAGAAGTTCCACTTTATGGTTAATGAAGGCATTGTCTTGGGGCATAAAATTTCTGAAAGAGGTATTGAAGTTGATAAAGCTAAAGTTGATGAAATTGAAAAGATGTCATGTCCCAAGGACATCAAAGGTATAAGAAGTTTCCTTGGTCATGTTGGTTTTTATAGGAGGTTCATTAAGGACTTTTCTAAAATTTCTAGGCCTCTCACGAATCTATTGCAAAAATATATTCCTTTTGTCTTCGATGATGATTGTGTAGAAGCGTTTGAAATACTTAAGAAAGCTTTGATTTCTGCACCTATTGTTTAGCCACCTGATTGGAATTTACCCTTTGAAATTATGTGTGATGCTAGCGATTATGCTGTAGGTGTTGTTCTAGGACAAAGAGTTGATAAGAAACTAAATGTTATTCAATATGCTAGTAAAACTCTAGACACTGCCCAGAGAAATTATGCTACTACTGAAAAAGAATTCTTAGCAGTTGTTTTTGCTTGTGATAAGTTCAGACCTTATATTGTTGATTCTAAAGTAACTGTTCACACTGATCATGCTGCTATTAAATATCTTATGCAAAAGAAAGATGCTAAACCTAGACTTATTAGATGGGTTCTCTTGCTACAAGAATTTGATTTGCACATTATTGATAGAAAGGGAGCTGAGAACCCCGTTGCAGACAACTTGTCTAGGTTAGAGAATGTTCTTGATAACCCACTACCTATTAATGACAACTTTCCTGATGAACAATTAGTTGTCATAAATGCTTCTCATACTGCTCCATGGTATGTTGATTATGCTAATTACATTGTTGCTAAATTCATACCCCCTAGTTTCACATACCAGCAAAAGAAAAAGTTGTTCTATGATTTAAGACATTACTTCCAGGATGACCCACACCTTTATAAAGGAGTAGATGGTGTTATTAGACGTTGTGTACCTGAGCATGAACAGGAACAGATCCTACGCAAGTGTCACTCCGAGGCATATGGAGGACACCACGCTGGAGATAGAACTGCACATAAGGTATTGCAATCCGATTTTTATTGGCCTACTCTCTTCAAAGATGCCCATAAGTTTGTCTTGTCTTGTGATGAATGTCAAAGAATTGGTAATATTAGTAGACGTCAAGAAATGCCTATGAATTATTTTCTTGTTGTTGAACCATTTGATGTTTGGGGCTTTGATTATATGGGACCGTTTCCTGCATCTAATGTGTATACACATATTTTAGTCATTGTTGATTACGTTACTAAGTGGGTAGAAGCTATTCCAACTGGTAGCGCTGATCATAACACCTCTATTAAGATGCTTAAAGAAGTTATTTTTCCGAGGTTTGGAGTCCCTAGATACTTAATGACTGATGGTGGTTCACATTTCATTCATGGTGCTTTTCGTAAAATGCTTGCTAAGTATGATGTTAATCATTGAATTGCATCTCCATATCACCCACAGTCTAGTGGTCAAGTAGAATTGAGTAATAGAGAGCTCAAATTAATTTTGCAAAAGACTGTTAATAGATCTAGAAAGAATTGGTCCAAGAAACTTGATGATGCATTATGGGCTTATAGAACTGCATATAAGAATTCTATGGGTATGTCTCCATATAAAATGGTTTATGGAAAAGCATGCCACTTACCTCTCGAACTTGAACATAAGGCATATTGGGCCATTAAAGAGCTCAATTATGATTTCAAACTTGCCAGTGAGAAGAGGTTATTTGACATTAGCTCACTTGATGAATGGAGAACCCAGGCCCACGAGAATGCCAAACTGTTAAAATAAAAAGTTAAAAGATGGCATGACAAGAGGATACAAAAGAGTGAGTTTAATGTAGGTGATTATGTTTTGCTTTTCAACTCTTGTTTAAGATTTTTTGCAGGAAAACTTCTCTCTAAATGGGAAGGCCCTGACGTTATCGAGGAGGTCTATCATTCCGGTGCCATAAAAATCAACAACTTCGAAGGCACAAATCCGAAGGTGGTGAATGGTCAAAGAATCAAACATTATATCTCAGGTAATCCTATAAATATTGAAACTAATGTTATTGAAACCGTGACCCCGGAGGAATACATAAGAGACACTTTCCAGAATGTTTCAGACGCCGAAAAGGAATAGGTATGTGGTACGGTAAGTAAACCGACTCCAAAATAGTTCTAATAGCAATTTTTCTCCGTTTTGGAATATTTAAGAAAATAGGAAAATAAGAAGTAGTTCGGGAAGGACACGAGGCTTCCACGAGGGTGGAGGGCGCGCCCTACCCCCTGGGCACGCCCCCTGCCTCATGGGCACCTCGTGTGCTCTCCGGACTCCGTTTTCTTGCACGATGCTTCTTTTGGTCAGTAAAAATTCATTATACAATCCCCTGAAGGTTTTGACCACCATATCACGCGAAAATCCTCTGTTTTTGTTTTGAGTTGTTTCTGTTAAAGATTTAGAGCAAGATGTCTTCTCAAGAGTCAGTCGGGGAGAGTCGGGTGTCTCACCCGACGCCAAGTCCAGGAGCAAACAGCGATGCTTATCACTTTGGGCCATCAAAACGGAGGATGAGATGGAGGCCGACTTGAAAAGGATAGATGCCATGGAGGAGGATTGATAACCCACAAGTATAGGGGATCGCAACAGTTTTCGAGGGTAGAGTATTCAACCCAAGTTTATTGATTCGACACAAGGGGAGCCAAAGAATATTCTCAAGTATTAGCAGCTGAGTTGTCAATTCAACCACACCTGGAAACTTAGTATCTGCAGCAAAGTGTTTAGTAGCAAAGTAATATGATAGTGGTGATAACGGTAACAAAAGTAAAGACAGTAAAAGTAATGTTTTTGGTATTTTGTAGTGATTGTAACAGTAGCAACGGAAAAGTAAATAAGCATAAACCAGTATATGGAAAACTCGTAGGCATCGGATTAGCGATGGATAATTATGCCGGATGTGGTTCATCATGTAGCAGTCATAACATAGGGTGACACAGAACTAGCTCCAGTTCATCAATGTAATGTAGGCATGTATTCTGTATATAGTCATACGTGCTTATGGAAAAGAACTTGCATGACATCTTTTGTCCTACCCTCTCGTTGCAGCGGGGTCCTATTGGAAACTAAGGGATATTAAGGCCTCCTTTTAATAGAGAACCGGAACAAAGCATTAGCACATAGTGAATACATGAACTCCTCAAACTATGCTCATCACCGGGAGTGGTCCCGATTATTGTCACTTCGGGGTTGCCGGATCATAACACATAGTAGGTGACTATAGACTTGCAAGATAGGATCTAGAACACACATATATTCACGAAAACATAATAGGTTCAGATCTGAAATCATGGCACTCGGGCCCTAGTGACAAGCATTAAGCATAGCAAAGTCATAGCAACATCAATCTCAGAACATAATGGATACTAGGGATCAAACCCTAACAAAACTAACTCAATTACATGATAAATCCCATCCAACCCATCACCGTCCAGCAACCTACGATGCAATTACTCACGCACGGCGGTGAGCATCATGAAATTGGTGATGGAGGATGGTTGATGATGACGACGGCAACGAATCCCCCTCTCCCGAGCCCCAAACGGACTCCAGATCAGCCCTCCCGAGAGAGATTAGGGCTTGGCAGCGGCTCCGTATCGTAAAACATGATGAAATCTTCTCTCTGGCTTTTTTTCTCCCGGAAAGCCAATATATGGAGTTGGAGTTGGTGTCAGAGGGCCACCAGGGGGCCCACGAGGTAGGGGGCGCACCCAGGGGGGCGCACCCCACCCTCGTGAGCAGGATGTGGGCCCCCTGGTCTTCATCTTTTGCGAGGATTTTTCTATATTTTTTCTAAGGTGTTCCATGGAGTTTCAGGACATTCTGAGAATTTTATTTTCTGCACAAAAAACAACACCATTGCAGTTCTGCTGAAAACAGCGTCAGTCCGGGTTAGTTCCATTCAAATCATACAAGTTAGAGTCCAAAACAAGGGCAAAAGTGTTTGGAAAAGTAGATACGACGGAGACGTAGCAACTCCCCCAAGCTTAAACCCTTGGTTGTCCTCAAGCAATTCAGTTGACAAACTGAAAGAGAAAAAAAAACTTTTACAAACTCTATTTGCTCTTGTTGTTGTAAACATGAAAAGCCAGCATTCAAGTCTCAGCAATTATTATGAACTAACCATACTCACAATGACACGTAGGTCTCACAATTACTCATATCAATAGCATAATCAGCTAGCGAGCCATAATAGCAAAACTCAGATGACAACACTTTCTCAAAATAATCATAGCATGATATAACAAAATGGTATCTCGCTAGCCCTTTCTGAGACTGCAAAACATAAATGCAGAGCACCTTTAAAGATCAAGGACTGGCTAAACATTGTAATTCATGGTAAAAGAGATCTAGTCAAGTCATACCGAATATAAACCAATAATAATGAATGCAAACGACATTGTGCTCTCCAGCGGGTGCTTTTTAATAAGAAGGGTGATGACTCAACATAAAAGTAAATAGATAGGCCCTTCGCAGAGGGAAGCGGGGATTTGTAGAGGTGCCAGAGCTCGGTTTTGAAATAGAGATAAATTATATTTTGAGCGGCATACTTTCATTGTCAACATAACAACTAAAAGACGACGATATCTTCCATGCTAAACAGATTATAGGCGGTTCCCAAATAGAATGGTAAAGTTTATACTCCCCTTCCTCCACAAGCATCATTCCATGGCTTGCTCGAAACAACAAGTGCCTCCAACATTCAACGGGTCCCAAGGGGAGTTTTGTTTGCAGTTATTTTGATTTAGTTTGCACAAAGCATGGGACTGGGCATCCCGGATACCAGCCATTTTCTCGTGAATGAGGAGCGGAGTCCACTCTTCTTGAGAATAACCCGCCTAACACAGAAGATAAGGGCAGCTCGAGTTGACATATGAGCTATTCGAGCATGCAAAACAGAATATTTATTTGAAGGTTTAGAGTTTGGCACATAAAAATTTACTTGGAACGGCAGGTAAATACCGCATATAGGTAGGTATAGGGGACTCATATGGAATAACTTTGGGGTTTAAGGAGTTTGGATGCACAAGCAGTATTCCCGCTTAGTACAGGTGAAGGCTAGCAAAAGACTGGGAAGCGACCAACTGAGAGAGCGACAAAAATCGTAAACATGCATTAAAATTAATTCACACCGAGTACAAGCATGAGTAGGATATAATCCACCATGAACATAAATATCATGAAGGATATGTTGATTGGATTCAACTACATGCGTGAACATGTGCCAAGTCGAGTCACTCAATGCATTTAAAGGAGGATACCACCTCATCATACCACATCATAATCATTCTAATAGCATGTTGGCACGCAAGGTAAACCATTATAACTCATAGCTAATCAAGCATCACACAAGCAACTATAATCTCTAAATGTCATTGCAAATATGTTTACTTCATAATAGCTGAATCAAGAACGATGAATCATCATATTTACAAAAACAAGAGAGGTCGAGTTCATACCAGCTTTTCTCTTCCCAATAAGTCCATCATATATCATCATCATTGCCATTCACTTGCACGACCGAACGGTGTGTATAATAATAAGAGTGCATGTGCATTGGACTAAGCTGGAATCTGCAAGCATTCAACTCAAGAGAGAAGACAAGTAATATGGGCTCTAAGTTTAAATAATCAATCATGCATATAAGAGCCACTAAGAATTTTCAATAGAGTCTTCTCGACCCCAAAAGAAAGGAAACGAAATAAAAACTATTTACACAGGAAAGCTCCCAACAAGTAAAAGAAGAACGGGAAATATTTTTGGGGTTTTCTTTTTAATTCTACTACAAGCATGGAAAGTGAACTGACTAATTTTTTTGGTTTTTCTTAAAGTTTATCAAACACACAAGAAGAAAGCAGAAAAATAAATTTAAACTAGCATGGATATTACAGTGAAAGAGTATGAGCACCAACATCTAGCAATGAGTGTGTGTGAACATAAATGTAATGTCGGTGGGAAATACGTACTCCCCCAAGCTTAGGCTTTTGGCCTAAGTTGGTCTATTGCCAGGGATGGCCTGGCGGATATCCGTAGGTGAAGCTGGGGTCGTAGTGTGATGCAGCGGCTATCGCCGCCTGAGCTGTAGCGTGGAGTCGAGCAGCCTCCACTCTCCTTTCGTACTCATCTGCCTCCTCTCTGGTTATAATATATCTTCTTTTTGCCTGTGAATCAAAGAAAGTAGGAGCAGGAAGAGCAATATGGACTACACAACGTGTATCAAAGATTAGTCGATACTGGAGAGGTGGTTCAGTCCTCTCAACAAACTGGTGGGAAATCATAGAATCAAAATCTAAATAAGAAGGGGGTAACTCCATGTCACCCTCACGAATGTCTACCTCAAGAAAATTAGCTAAGCGGGTTGCATAAATTCCTCCAAAGAAATCTCCGCTATGTCTATTCTGATGCAACCTGCAAGCTACAATGGCTCCCATATGATAAGATTGGTCTCCTAGCACAGCACTCCTGAGAATACTGAGGTCAGGGACACACATGTGACATGCTTCATCCTTAGCATTTATGCATCTACCTATGAAGAGAGCAAAATAATGTATAGCAGGAAAGTGAACACTCCCTATAGTAGCTTGTATAGCAGGATTTACGGATTCCGATTGGGCGGGAGACAAAGTGGATAGGAAGTCCACTTCCGGAGGGTGCCAATTTCTTGGTTGCTCTTTGGTGAGTTGGTCTTCCAAGAAGCAAAGTTGTGTGTCTCTCTCGTCCACCAAAGCGGAGTATGTAGCGGCCGGTAGTTGTTGTGCACAACTCTTATGGATGAGACAAACTTTAAAGGAGTATGGTGTCATTTGTGACAAAGTGCCTCTTTGGTGTGATAATGAAAGTGCCATCAAGATTTCTCTCAGCCCGGTGCAACATTTCAAGACGAAGCATATTGAGATTCGGTATCACTTCATTCGGGATCATATTAGGCGCGGGGAGATCGAGCTCAAGTATGTCAACACTCATGATAACCTTGCAGATATTTTCACGAAGCCCCTAGATGAGGCAAGAGTTCGCGAGTTAAGGCATGAGCTAAATATCATTGAATCGAGCAATGTGACTTGAACCCTTGCACCCCCACCACACTCAACTTGTTGTCTAGTTTGGGTGGAGGCATGGACATAGGGGGAGTGTTCTTCTCTCAATGAAATCTCCCTCCCCCCATTATGCATAAAACGATCAACTCTTTCACATTAGCCATTCTTGATGGTACTTGTGTTTCAAAGACGAGTTTTGGTCATGGGCCCAAGGATAACTCTTCGCGGTGCCATACCAATTGACTCAAACATAGGTGGCTCCGGCCACCACCCTCTCTTGAGAGAGGCCTGAGCTTGCTCTGCTTTCGTGCGGTTGTTTTGTTTTCTTCTCATTCTTTCCTCTGTTCTAAGTGTTGGTTTCTCTAAGTTGTTGTCCTATTTGTTTTGTTCCCTTCTCCTTGGTTTGGGCATTGGTGGTCGGGCAGTACAACCAGGGTCACGGGCGGTTCTACCGCTGATACCTGGTTGTGCTACCCCAGTAGGTTTGCGATCGGTACTTGGGCGGTTTTACCGCTCATATTCACTGGGTTTCCTTCGTCCGGTACTACTCTGGGTTTCCTTCGTCCGGTACTACCGGTTCTAGGCGGTACTACCGGTGCCCTTCAGGAAAGGGAGGTACCACCCACAACCACCTGTCAGTACCTGACATGCGGTACAACCGGGCCTCGGAGCGGTTCTACCCCTGCGCGGCTATGGGCCTATTTATATCCGATGGGGTGAAGGGTTTTCTTCTTTTTCCCTTTCGTCCCCATTCGTCCTTCCTTGCCCTAGCCACCGATCTCCTCTGCCCCGCCCCGGAGTGCGTCCCCCGCTTCGGATCCATGGGCTCTCCGTGGATTCTCTCCGTGGAGGCCTTCTAATCTCCTCCCATGGATGGTGGTAACGCCCTTGTTCTTCGCTCCTCGTTCTAGGGTTCCTTCTTTGTCTAGGGCATCACTTAACCCTCCAAGTTTAGTGTTTGATCTTTGGTTGGGAGAGATTGTTGTTTTTCTTCTTTCTAGTTTGCAGCACCTAGAAATCAGAATATTGCTTGTGTGATTCGCATATCTTGGTTAGATCTATCCCCCTGGTAGTGCCACTGTCAGCGGTTCTACCGCCGATACGGGCGGTACAACCGGTGGGGCGGTTCTATCGGTGGGAGATCCAGTACAACCGGAATATACAAACCACACAGCACTTTTCTGGTTTCTCTGCTGTTGCATTTGTCGTGTGCTTTCCTCTCATTCTTGCTGGTTTTCATGTGTTCTCTTCGTGTGCGTCTTCAGGTGGCTCTAGTTCTCGCTCTGCTCCTCGCAAGACCAAGAAGAGGGCTCAAAGGACCGCATGCCCGGCTGTGTCCGCTGATGAAGAGGAAGTCATGTTTCCCACCAAGCCCACTCGCCGTGAAAAGTCTGCCGATGCAAAGCAACGTGTGGTAATGCCACTACACCATTGGAAAGCCAAGGATTGGGAAGCCTTCCGCTCAAAGAATCCTTATGTGGTTCCCGTAGCTCCTCGTTGGACCACCGTTCAGTTTCGGAATGAGATGCAAGTGCGGATTGTTCATGAACTCTTTGAGCACAACAAGGACAGATATGCCAAGCAGTGGACAATCGATCTTGACCATTGGAGGAACAACCTGGAGTATTTTGGTGAGGCTTTGGCTCTTTGTGAGGAGTTTGATCTTGTCAAGCTCATGTCTTTCAACTATGACTTTGATGTTCAACTCATCCATCAGTTCTATGCCACCGTTCACTTTGGAGAAGATGATGCGCGCACCCTCACTTTCATGTGCCGTGATGAGCTCTTTCAAGTTCCCTGAAGGACCTTTTGCAATGCTATTGGGTATGATGATACCGGTCTGGAAGGAAGGGGTGGCATTCGCCCCCATGACCATCCTGACTCCATGCCTAAGGAGAAGCTTGCCCCTCTGTACATTCGGGGCCGTGGTATTATTGGAGAATCTAAGGTTTTGGTGAAGGTCTATGACATCATGCATCGCGTGTTTCGCAATGTGCTTCTGCCCAAGGTGGGGAATCAAGATGAAATCCATGGCTATCTTGTTGACTTGATGGTTGCAATGAAGACCAAGGTGGGATCTGGGGAGACGTTTGATGTGTCCAACTGGCTGTGGCACGAGATGTACAACATGGTCATCTACAGGAAGGTCCCCATTTATGCTCCTTTTGTCATGTGCTTTCTGAACTCAGTATGGGAGGTTTTCCGTCCTGGAGAGCCTCTCTCCTCTCCTGATAATCTCACTGTTCATGAAGTCAAGCTCCTTAAGAAGAAGAAGCACGCCAAGCCTCGCTTCCCTGCTAATGCTCCTGAGGATGTCTATGCCACTTCTGACGATGAGGATTTTGAGATGGAGCCAGGGGCCAAGCCCTCGTGGGTGGACAAGCTCACTACCAAGGTGAAGAAGACCTTCTGCCTTCAGTCTGACATCCAGAAGGGGATGTATGAGGCACATGTCAATGAGAAGCTTGCCCGGTGTCGCCAAATTGCTATGATGAGGCACCTCAACATGTCAGTTCAGAGTGGTTCTAAGAAGAGCAACACACCGGAGGAGCGTTGGATTTCTTCCCACAGCACCTGGACTGATATAAAGCCCCCCCTCAGCCCTCCACCTCCTTTACTGCTGCTGATGATATCATGGAGGACTCAGATCGGGACGATGATGAAGATTCTGATGATGATGAAGATCCAGATGCTACCGAGGAGTCAGAGGAGGACGATTGAGACTGGGGCGCTAGCTTCCCTCTCTTCCTTTTTGGTGTCTTGATGCCAAAGGGGGAGAGAGTGAGATAGGACTCAGGAGTTGCATGGGTGTTTGCGTGGTGTGTGTTTTGTGTTGAACTTTGTCAGTGGTCTCCAGTTGAACTTTGTTCGTTTCTCGGCTTGCTTTGTGTGGATCTTGTGCCACTCCTGCTATCTTATTTTCATGTTTGTTGGTCATTCCTTTATGTTGTCTACCTTCATTTCATGTGTTTTTAGTGGCGATCCTATAAAATCTAGGGGGAGTCTCGACTTTAAAGTGTGCCCATGCTCTCTAACAGCTAGTTCAAATTGGGGAACACATCTAGGGGGAGCTCCGACTAGATTCTACAGATTTCTATCTTAAATCGTGTTGTTGTCATCATCCACCAAAAAGGGGGAGATTGAAAGGGCATTTCCCTACCTTATGTTTTGGATGATGATGACAACCCTTTGTTGCTCTAATCATGTGCTAAATGTTTCAGGTTCTCGATGATTAGGCTTACATCGGATAGTTGTTCTCTCTCGAAGGAAACGATTGAAGACGGAGTCCTCTACGCTTTTTATCTCTTTGGTCGTAGGGAACCCGTACTATCAAGAGGGAATCCACTTTGGAAAGAATAGGGGAATCCGTTCACGTACACCTCCATCACCCCTCTTTTGTCTTCCTCTGGTGTGAGAGAGAGTGCCTCCCTCTTGGTTTGACCTTTGCTGTGTTTTCCCAGTGGTTGTACCGCTCGTCCGAGCGGTTGTACCACTGGCTCTTGGCGCTTTCCTGTCTTTGTCGAGCGGTGGTACCGCTGCCTCCGGGCGGTGGTACCGCCACCAGGCTCTGCAAAGACCTGCAGCGGTTGTTCCGGCCATGCACCGCCCATGTACCGGTCAGACTTCTGTTCTGATGCGGTTCTCGGGCGGTAGTGGCCCGGTTGGTCCGGTTGCTCCTCATCAACCGGTACTACCGGAAGTTCGAGCGGTTCTTCCGCTCTTACCTTAGCCGCTCAAGCGCTCAAGGCCAAGCGGTTGCACCGGACCTGCACCGCCCAACTACCGCCCTCAAGGGTGACTCTATTCTGTTTCAGTGTGGTAGTTCTGCGGTGGCTGGGCGGTTGGTCCGGTTATTTTCTAATAACTGGTACTACCGCCTGGTGGCCCAGTTGTACCGCCTAGTAGGGTTCTGCCGCTACATCATGAGTCCCGCTTGTACCGGGACAAGGAGCGGTTGTAGCGCTGCAGTGCTGAAAACGCAGTAACGGTTGGATTTATTAGGACTGCTATATAAGGTGGTTCTTCCACCTACCACTCTCACCTTTGACCTCTCTCACTCCACCATTAATGCTCTCAAGCTCTCTTGCCCGATCTCTCTCTCTAGCCACTCAAACTTGTTGATTTGCTAGGGATTGAAGGACGAGACCTAGATCTACACTTCCACCAAAGGATATTTGCTTCCCCCATACTTTCTAGGGTGGATTTTGTTACTCTTGGGTGTTTGAGCACCCTAGACGGTTGAGGTCACCTCGAAGCCATATTCCATTGTGGTGAAGCTTTGTGGTTTCGTTGGGAGCCTCCAATTAAGTTGTGGAGAGAGCCCCAACCTTGTTTGTAAGGGTCCGGTTGCCGCCTTCAAGGGCACCAATAGTGGAATCACGGCATCTCACATTGTGTGAGGGCGTGAGGAGAATACGGTGGCCCTAGTGGCTTCTTGGGGAACATTGTGCCTCCACACCGCTCTAACGGAGACGTACTTCCCCTTAAAAGGAAGGAACTTCGGTAACACATCCTTGTCTCCACCGGCTCCACTCTTGGTTATTTCGTGCCTTTACTTATGCAAGCCTACTTGTGTTGTATCCCTTGCTTGCTTATGTGCTAGCTGTTATTGCATCATATAGGTTGCTCACATAGTTGCATATCTAGACAACCTATTTTGTTGCAAAGTTTAAATTGGTAAAGAAAAGCATAAAAATTGTTAGTTGCCTATTCATCCCCCCCCCCTCTAGTCAACTATATCGATCGTTTCAACGGGTAAGCTCCGCAACGAAAATATGGACCTCAAGCAGCAAGTCAATAAGCTCGAGGAGGATAATCTTATCCTGAGGGGCATCATCGCCAAGAAGATCACACAACCAACTCTGAAGAAGCAGACATAAACAGGTATGGGCACTCCCCTTGGCAACTTCCAAGCTTGGGGGAGTTGCCCCGGTATTGTATCACCATCACACTCCTATCTTTACCGTTTTACTTAGTTTGATCCTTTTAGTAATATCTTGATCTAGTAGAATAAAGTTTCGGTATGAATTAGTTTTGAGTTTTGCTTTGTGATCCCTCTATGTAATTGAGTCCCTGAGCTATATATAATAAAGATTAGTGTTCAGTCAAGGGCTTTGCTATCTTGTTATGGTCTTAAGTGCATAAAAGAATAAAAGAAATAAAAGATATCATATTGATCTTATGGAAAGTAATGACTTCACATATAGAGAGTATGATGATTAAAAGTTGTTGAGAGTTGGCAAACATAGTTTTGGTCATCGTTGCAATTAATAGGAAGTAATAAAGAAAGAGAGGTTTTCACATATAAATATACTATCTTGGACATCTTTTATGATTGTGAGCACTCATTAAAGTATGACATGCTAAAGAGTTGATGTTGGACAAGGAAGACAACGTAATGGGTTATGTTTTCTCACATCTCAGTTAAAGTATATTGTCATGGATCATTCAAACATGTTGAGCTTGCCTTTCCCCCTCATGCTAGCGAAATTCCTTGCACCAAGTAGAGATACTACCTGTGCTTCCAAATATCCTTAAACCCAGTTTTGCCATGAGAGTACACCATATCTACCTATGGATTGAGTAAGATCCTTGAAGTAAGTTTTCATGTTGCATGCAATAAAAATTGCTCTCTAAATATGTATGACTTATTACTGTGGAGAAAATAAGCTTTATATGATCTTCTGATATGGAAGTAATAAAAGTGATGGACTGCATAATAAAGGTTCATATCACAAGTGGCAATATAAAGTGACGTTCTTTTGCATTAAGATTTCGTGCATCCAACCAAAAAGCACATGACAACCTCTGCTTCCCTCTGTGAAGGGCCTATATTTTACTTTATGTCTTTTACCTTATGCAAGAGTCAAGGTGATCTTCACCTTTCCCTTTTTCATTTTATCCTTTGGCAAGCACCTCGTGTTGGAAAGATCCTAATATATATATATATATATATATATATATATATATATATATATATATATCCAATTGGATGTAAGTTAGCATGAACTATTATTGTTGACATTACCCTTGAGGTAAAAGGTTGCGAGGCAACACTATAAGCCCCTATCTTTCTCTGTGTCTGACTAAAACTCCATAACCACAAGTATTGCGTGAGTGTTAGCAATTGTGAAAGACTAAATGATAGTTGAGTATGTGGACTTGCTGAGAAGCTCTCATATTGACTCTTTCCGATGTTATGATAAATTGCAATTGCCTCAGTGACTAAGATTTTAGTTTGTTAGTTCTCAATGAAGTTTCTGAATCATACTTTACATTGTGAATGGATTGTTACTTGAGCATAAGAAATCATATGACAAAATATATATGTTGCTGTTATAAGAATGATCATGATGCCCTCATGTCCGTATTTTATTTTTATCGACACCTCTATCTCTAAACATGTTGACATATTTTTGATATCGGCTTCCGCTCGAGGACAAGCGAGGTCTAAGCTTGGGGGAGTTGATACGTCCATTTTGCATCATACTTTTATATCGATAGTTATTGCATTATGGGCTGTTATTACACGTTATGTCACAATACTTATGGCTATTCTCTCTTATTTTACAAGGTTTACATGAAGAGGGAGAATGCCGGCAGCTGGGATTCTGGGCTGGAAAAGGAGAAACTATTGAAGACCTATTCTGCACAGCTCCAAAAGTCCTGAAACTCCACTAAAGTCATTTTTTAAATTAATAATAAATATTCAGCGGAAGAAATACCTAAGGGGGCCCACCCGCCGTCCACGAGGGTAGGGGCGCACCCTACCCCCTGCGCGCCCCCTGCCTCGTGGGCGACCTGGCAGCCCTCCGGTGCCCATCTTCTGCTATATGAAGTCTTTTACCCTGGAAAAAATCATAAGCAAGCTTACGGGACAAAACTCCGCCGCCACTAGGCGGAACCTTGGCGGAACCAATCTAGGGCTCCGGCGGAGCTGTTCTGCCGGGGAAACTTCCCTCCGGGAGGGGGAAATCATCACCATCGTCATCATCAATGATCCTCTCATCGGGAGGGGGTCAATCTCCATCAACATCTTCACCAGCACCATCTCCTCTCAAAACCTAGTTCATCTCTTGTATCCAATCTTTGTATCAAAACCTCAGATTGGTACCTGTGGGTTGCTAGTAGTGTTGATTACTCCTTGTAGTTGATGCTAGTTGATTTATTTGGTGGAAGATCATTTGTTCAGATTCTTAATGCATATTAATACCCCTCTGATCATGAACATGAATATGCTTTGTGAGTAGTCACGTTTGTTCCCGGGGACATGGGTGAAGTCTTGTTATTAGTAGTCATGTGAATTTGGTATTCGTTCGGTATTTTGATGAGATGTATGTTGTGTCTCCTCTAGTGGTGTTATGTGAACGTCGACTACATGACACTTCACCATTAATTGGGCCTAGATGAAGGCATTGGGAAGTAATAAGTAGATGATGGGTTGCTAGAGTGACAGAAGGTTAAACCCTAGATGAAGGCATTGGGAAGTAATAAGTAGATGATGGGTTGCTAGAGTGACAGAAGGTTAAACCCTAGTTTATGCGTTGCTTCGTAAGCGGCTGATTTGGATCCACTTGTTTCATGCTATGGTTAGGTTTACCTTAATGCTTCTTTTGTAGTTGTGGATGCTTGCAATAGGGGTTAATCATAAGTGGGATGCTTGTCCAAGAAAGGGCAGTACCCAAGCACCGGTCCACCCACATATCAAATTATCAAAGTAACGAACGCGAATCATATGAGCGTGATGAAAACTAGATTGACGATAATTCTCATGTGTCCTCGAGAGCGCTTTTCTCATTATAAGAACTTGTCCAGGCTTGTCCTTTGCTACAAAAAGGATTGGGCCACCTTGCTGCACCTTTTACTTTCATTGGTTGTTACCCGTTATAAATTACCTTATCACAAAACTATCTGTTACCTACAATTTCAGTGCTTGCAGAGAATATCTTACTGAAAATCGCTTGTCATTTCCTTCTGCTTGTCGTTGGGTTCGACACTCTTACTTATCGAAAGGACTACGATAAATCTCCTACACTTGTGGGTCATCAGTGAGGAAGGGGGTTTGCCGCGCCATGGCCGCCACGGCTTCCTCGCTCGCGCGCTCGCCGTAGATTTGAACCTCAGCCACTCGGTGGTGCTCAAGAGGAACAGGTTGTGCTGCTGCTCCTCTACGCCTGCTAGAACACGAACATAGGCACCCGCTCCGACTGCTCCTCCCCCATGACGGCGTTGAAGTACGCCGGTGCATGCTCCATCGTCAAGCCGGCATGCACCGGCGCAGGCAGCGGTGCAGAGTCATCGTCGGAGCCAGTCTCCATCGTGGGGTCATCATCAGAGACCTCCAGAGAGCTGGTCGGCATGCTGACCTCTATCCGCCTGGCTCGCGGCTTCGCCTGGCGGCCGCAAGGATGTCCACCTCATGCTTTCTGCTCCGTCGAGAGGCTCTCCCACAAAGCGTTCCCGGTCATGGTCATGGCGAATGCGGTGCACTGGAGGAAGATGTGGAGTGGATGGGGTGTGGTATGGTGTAACACGGGTGTGGCCGCCTTTAAATAGTGGATGCCGGTGAGGCCAAGGGTCCGGATGCGTCAATGTGCGAGTGCTGAAGTTGGTTTGTCGGTTGGCGAGCCTGTTTAATGGCGGCGGACGGAGAGACATGCATTGAACGAACGTGGTAGATATCCATCACGTCCCTTTCCATAAACGTCTTTTCGACACTGAATAGGTGCGGACACCAAGTTCGTGGCGCGGCGCCCTCGGCCGGCGAGCCGCTTCAATGCAGGCGCTAACGATAGGTCTTGTCCGCTCTAGGCCGGCGTCAATGTGGAATGATCACTTTACAACGGCATGATTGCAGGCAGTTGGCTTCGGGTGGGAAAAGGCCCGGGCAAGGAAGAGAGGTTTAGGTGGGCCAGGGTTGTCGGACACTTGCGTGGCAGCGGTCCTGACGCCAACAAAGCCCTCTCCTCTCCCTCTGGTTTGCTTCCGGTTTACGGGAAAATGACGTCTAGACCGCCAAACGAATCAAGAAACTGCGTTGGATGGCAAAACATGACCGAACCATGCGATCCGGATGTTATAGGCGGTTTGGGAGGGTGCGTTCGAGATGTCCTAAGAGAGGATCAGAAATCTCAAAGTCTATACCCTGTGTGTGCTGGTGAAATGGAGGATACTCGTATACCGTCAAAAAATGACGAAGTGGGCAAACACACTGATTCTTGCTATACTGCCGTCGAACCAAACTCGTACTACCACACCGGCTACCAATGCCGATGTGACAGAACAAACCGAAGTCGGCGAGACGTTAACACCGGGATGATGTTTGCTCACGCACCGCCGGGGTGCTTTGCACCTAAAAAGGAGGCCGGGAGTGGCCGCGAGGAGAGGGAAGTGAACAGTCTGCCGCCAGCCAGCCCATGCCAATGCCAAGGCCGTGCGCCAACGGCACAGAGATGCGGCGGGACACCTCCTCGTCTCGGCGGTGGGCCGGGAGGAGCGGGATGCATCAAGAAGCATCATGGCCACGGGACTACGTGTTAGCCTGCCGTGCACTGTGCTATGGGCCCGCCCGCAGGGGATGGCCAGCGTGCTCCCTGGGTGGGCGGCAGGTGGCCGACAGTCGCCGGCCGGGGCAGGGGAAGGCCGGTCGACCGAGCGCGCGGGGATCGAGGGGCATAGGGCGTAGCAGCAGTGTAGGGCAATGGACTGGACAAATGGGCAATGGATTGTGGTGGTGACGAGCCGGTCAGTGATGGGGTACGGTACGGGCGGAAGCACGTGAGGTGTCTCCGGCGCCACGATCCAGGCGACGGATGGGTGAAATCGGCGAGCTTGGTGGCCTGGACGAACGAGGACCACGGGATGGTCAAAAGTGCGGCCGGCGGACATTCTCCGCCGTACGTGATTGGACACAAAGGAGTCATCTATGGGCACTAGATTATCACTAAACACGGAAAGCTGCAATTTCCGCGATATCGAGATACACACTGCATCAATCCATACATTCCCTAAGCTTTGTCTCACATCAAGTTCTCTTGAGTTTAACACAAATAGCCATACGAGACAAATCAATTTTGTGGGAGGAAGAGCGGTTGGTGGAGGAAGAAAGCCCCAGGAAGAAGAAAGCAGGACTACCGTTGGATTTTAATCTAATGGCTAAAAAACAAAAAATATCTAAAATAAATTTTTGTATAACATGTAGCCGGTCCTTAAGTTTATCTAAATTTATAGGAAATTTAATAGCACCTATGATACATGAATTTGCATAGCGAATATTGATTCATACATAAAGTTAAAAAAATATTGACACAAATCAGCACTACAACTTGTGTTTTATGTACACTTGAGAACACTCTCGTTGCTCGCCGTTAACTCTTTATTAACTCTATTCAGAACAAGTACAATAGAGTGATGAAAGCGGGCTTTAAGGCATGCCAAATCAGTTTTTTGCCTAGTTAAAGCAGGAAGAAGGGAAGAGGAAGAGAAAACGGGCTACAAGCTTACAGCCGGATGTAATGAGCCCCAACAACCTTTGTGAGAGAAAGACATGTGCCTTATATTAGTGCATCTCCAATAAAAAAGATGTATATTTGGAGATGTAAAAATGCTAGATGTATATTTTACATCATCAAAAAGTGTTTTTTACATCACAAAAAACACCCGACTCCAATAGATGATGTATACTTAGCGATGTAAAACTAATGCTCCAACAGATGATGTAAATATATAATGTAAAACTAGTTCAACTACTACATCATTTCAAACATGGGAAAGTAGTGGCTGCACCCATCTTCCGTGCACCCACGGTGCACCCATGCAAGAAAACATACCAAAAAATATTCAAAAATTTCTGAAACTTTGTGAGAATGATCGTCAACAAATGTTATGGGGGCTTACAAAGTTTAGTGGTCAAATAACATTCGAGGAGCTCTCTACAAAAAAGATAAAATTACAAAATTTGCTCAAACAGTGAACTTACATTTTGTCTAATTTTCAGTGAATTTGTCTTTTTTGTACAGACCTTCTCGAATGTTATTTGAGCACAAATTTTGCAAACGCCCATAACATTTGTTGATAGTAATTCACACAAAGTTTCAGATTTTTTAAAAATGTTTTGATACGTTTTCTTGCATGGATGCACCATGGGTGCATTGAGCCTGGGTGTAGAAAAGTACTCTCTTCAAACATAGCAACTTCATTTGAGGCAAACATAGTTCGTAAACATAAATTAAACATAGTTCAAACTAAAACATCCATCGAACTACTACTAATTCGAGTGTACTTTGACTACATCAAACATAAAGCTACTCATTATTGTCGCTATGGAACTACTCCCAGAACTCATCCTTGTTGGGGTCATCACACTCGTTGTCCTCCTCCTTGGAGTCATCCCAGCCTGACGAGTCAGACCCGATGGTGATCCTCCTCCTCCTTCGTCACCGCCTTCTTCTGCTCGGCCTTGTGCTTCCAGAAGAACTTGCGCGCAGCCTGACATACTCCAGATGCTCCAACGCGAACCTCACCATCGCCACTTGTCACTATCGCCGGGAGCAACAAGAAGTGCCGACTCCTCCTCCTCCTCCTCCTCCTCCTCCTCCTCCTCCTCCTTCTCGTCCATATGCTGAATGTTAAGATTCTTTGGCCCGATTAGCTCCGCGACCGCTAGACTCTCGATCTTCGGGAGGTTCATCTCATGCGCCGAAATGCCACACGGCGATATCATACGCACACGCGGCCATGTTGACAGAGTCGAACATGTCGATCTAGTAGCTATAGCCATCGCACTGGAACTCCACATCAAATTTCCTCATCACCCTGAAGGAACCGGTCTTGCTCTTGGAGATTTTCTTCGGCGACCGAGCGTCGAGACGAGCGCCGGTAGCCGGCGTCGAGGCAAGGAGCGGGGCGGCGGCCGAGCTTCAGATCGAGCAGAGGGGCGGCAACCGAGCTTCAAATGTGGTGGGAGGCAATGGAGTAGCTCAAATCTGGCAGAGGAAAACCAGTCGATGCAGTCGATTTGCAGGCCGGGGCGATGGAAATGTGGCAGAACCGGCGGTGGGGAGGCTGGATCTTGTGACGACGGGGTCTGGTAAGTAGGCAGCGCATCGCTGGCTGTGCGGCGGGAGGAAAGCAGGTGGTCGTGTGGCGGGTGGAGGAAGAAGTGATAGTTGGCGGTTCGCACACTGCTGGCCGTTTTACATCAGCAAGCGGCTCGTGATGTGTTTTTGCATCTTCAAGTGTTCTATTTTACATTATTTGGAGCAGTTGATGTAAATATTTATATATCTACATCATTTTTTGAAGCAACGTTTTTAGGTCTTAGTGATGTAAAAGGTTGTCATGTATACATCTTATCACCTATTCAAGATACTCTTAATGGTACAACATACTAATATGTTTACTATTATATAAGTGTGCTATTAGGCTGGTTATAATCTATAGGTGACATGACAAATTCATATAGCTGGCTCTTGGCTATATTATTAACCATGCTGTTAGGATAACTCTCTTTAGTTCTGATTACAAAGTTAGGTAAAACGGCCAGCACCTAACTTTCTAATTATTGAAGATGCCTTAATCTTCACCTAACAGCATGGGATGGTTCCGATAACTCAAAACGGAAGGACAACTTCATACCAGCACCTATTTTCTAATTATTGAAGATGCCTTAACCTTCATCCCGCAATTTTTGGCGGCGATGGTTCAACGCCATGCTGGTCAGTTCGCCCGGCCAAAACGTCTAGATTTAAGATTTAAGGCATCTTCAACGCCGACCTGCAAACGGACATAGTATTTGTTTGAAAATCAATCCAGTGTGTTTGGGCATGGGCACGGGAGCTAGCCATCCAACCATGTATCTGAATGTCCGTTTTTATTAACCGTAATAAACAACTTTCCGCCAAATCCTTCATCAAATTAGCAGCCTTCTGCCAACATTATGATAAAAAAATCAGCATCCTTCCGCCATGCACTTTATTAAGATGACATTAGCTACACTAGCTAGGAGCTTTAGTAAGGTGATATCAAGTTCTTTAGAGGGTACGTGATGGCTTTTGATTTGGTTTGCCAGGCAGATCTCCCTACTCCTGCAAAGCTCCTTTGTCTCGGATTTACGGGAAAATGGACGGTTTGAGAGTCCATTTTAAAGATACCCACAGGGAGCAGGTACGTCTTTGTTGCTTCCTTCCTTTTTCTCAGTCCTCTTGTGGTCCTCTGAACAACTAGCGCTACAAGACCGTGGGCAGAGAGTCAGAGAGAGCCAAGACAAAGCCCCTAATCGCAAGATTTTCTGTAAAATGTAAGAACTTCTACACGTCGGACGTTTGGGCTGACGCGCTCGACTGTATCCCACATCACCAAATCTTGCCTGGGCCCCGACCTGTCACTCTACAGTTCGCTACTTGCATGCATTATTGCCACTATCACTTCTCGTCTCCGTCGAGGAAGATCCAGCCCCGGCGATCCCGATCGAACAACCGGCGGCTATAATTGGTGGTGGATCGTAGGCTAGCTAGCTGCACGTATACGTCGCGGAGATCCATCAGGCGTAGCTGTCGAACCTTGCTGATCCCTACTGGTAAGCTCTAGAATCCAAGCGCTACAATCCGCGGACCCGAATCGCCACCGGCGGCCTGGATCGTACGCCGCGCTCGTCGCGGCTGCTCTAGGACGCAATGGAGCGCCGGCATGTTTGAACCTTGGCGCACACACCGACGTCGGCTAACACCGTGATCGCCACGGCACCGGGACGCACATGCATCATATAGATCATGCTACATGCATGCACCGTGACCGCGCGACGAGGTAGGAGAGGAGAGCATATCCATCACCCCACCGCGCGCGTCTCGGGAATGTGCGTGTAAACTGTGCCTGGATTGTGCGGTGAGCTGGTGATCGACAACGACGCGCTGGGCTTGTTGCCATTAATTCTCGATCGGGAGGACGACGGGGAAGACGAATGACGGCGCGTTTCTGTCAGCTTGCTGTACGCGTTGCATCGGCCGCGTCAGCGTCGAGCATATGGCGTGGATCAGAAATCTCGCGAGATCAAGTGGTACTATGTTGCTTTCTGGTTTGACGGCTGTGAGAAAGTGTTGCTCCAACCTGTCAGTATCAAGACATTCCAAGAGATCTGAAAATCCCCCATAAAAAAGAAACTGAAATGCTAACTGACGAACATTCATTGGGAGGGAGTGGCACGTCGAACATTTTCTATGGCAATCTATATTGTGGCGAGGATGACAACTTTAGTTTGCAACCATGACAAATTATGACAAAACTGAAGCGGATTTGCCATGTCCACCAACTAAACTTGCCATCCTTGGCAAACGTAAATTGTCATGCAAATCATTCACAATTGCCATGTTTCCCGGTGACCTTTCTTTTAGAACTTATCAAAAATGTCACTACCCTATTTTAAATATTATTTTTTAGACAACTATGCAGACTCTGGACATGTTTCCCGATCGACAACTTTAGTTTTTATCATGAGCATACTTTGACCACCCACCTCCTTTTCCGCTATCACTACCCCCGCACCTCGCCGCGGTGTTGACAGTTCTCGTTCCCAGAAGACGGTAGAAATCCTCCGCCCGCCTGTGTGCAGCGGAGCTCGGTGACAGGGTGGCAGCCTCGGACCTAGTGATGATTTACGACAATGCAGACATGGCGACCGTGTGGGCGGCACACATGTCGTGCTTTGCTTGGCGAGGGGTGCATGGTGCGACGACATCGGGCGATGGTGCTGACTGGGTCCTGCTATGGTGCGACGATGCAAAGCTGGTGCGGAAGTACGGTCTCCCTATCACGTGGAGATGGGGTGCACGTGGCATAGCTCGACAGGCTTCGTTGTAACGATGAAACGCGACGGGCTTTGGCACAATGACATTGTTTGAGGCCTCCATGGTCTAGATTTGTTGGTTCACCCTCGAATCCGTGATGTCGGATGCATGACGGCGCGATTCTACGCGAGGTTGGAAAAAGCGCTAGGCGTAAGCGAGGCGGTTGGCCTTCAGCTAGTGCCTAGGTGGCGCTTAAGCGTCTTAGGCGTGGCCTAGGCACCAATATAATTATTACTATCACGATATATTTGTAGTTATTATATGTGCATAAATATTAATATAGGCCATATAAATAAGTTAGCTGCCAGCTACTGGCATTGGAATATGGTCCTTTGAGCATAGCAGTGCAATATGGCATGAGTTCTCGTTTGGGTAGACAATATCTTGCTTGCCCTGCCTAGATTTCCACTTATGCCCTACGCGAGGCGTTTGGCCATCGCCTAGCACCTAAGCGTGTCTAAGCGCCTCCTAGGCACTGCCTTTTCCAACAGAGATTCTACGTCTCAAATGTATTTATAATTTTTGATTGTTTCATGCTATTATATTATCACTTTTAAATATTTTTGTAGCAATATATATTATTTTTTAGACTAACCTATTAATGCAATGCCCAGAGTCTGCATGTTTTTGGCTTTTCAGAAAATCCATATCTACGGAGGTCAAAAATCCCTAAGGATTAAATACGATTTTTTCGCATCACGAGGACTCCAGAAAGTGTCGGGACCTGCCGGGGGGGAGGGGGGACAGGGGCCCCACGCGGCCAGGATTTGGCCCACGCCACTAGTCCGCGTGGGTCCCCTAAGCACTGCCTGTCACCCATTTTTTTCCTACAAGTTCCATAAATCGAGAAAGCCTCGGTACCAATTTTCTGTGATTTTTTACGCCGCCGCAGATTCTTGTTCCGACGAGATCCAATCTGGAGGTCTGTTTCGGCACCCTACCAGAGGGGGAATCCATCATCGGAGGCTTCTTCATCAACATTGTTGCCTCCATGACCATATGTGAGCAGTTCCCTTAGGACCTTAGGGTACATAGCAACAGCTAGATGGCATCATCTCTCCCTTGTGGTTCAATACAAAGTTCCCGTGAGCTGGCTCACATGTTCGGGGTTCATATGTTGTAATCGGTGGTTTGTTTGTCGGGATATGATGAATTGTCACTTTATGATCAGATTGTTCATTGAAATATATTGAATCTTTTGAAGTTACTTTGCTGTATAATTAAATAGCCTTGTATGCTCTTTGATCTATTTGTCCATTTTGGCCAAGTTTGATGGGCAGTTTTCCAGGGGGAGTGGTGTTGGAAATATGCCCTAGAGGCAATAATAAATAAGTTATTATTATATTTCCTTGTTCATGATAATCGTTTATTATCCATTCTACAATTGTATTGATAGGAAACTCAGATACATGTGTGGATACATAGACAACACCATGTCCCTAGTAAGCCTCTAGTTGACTAGCTCGTTGATCAATAGATGGTTACGGTTTCCTGACAATGGACATTGGATGTCGTTGATAACGGGATCACATCATTAGGAGAATGATGTGATGGACAAGACCCAATCCTAAGCCTAGCACAAAGATCGTGTAGTTCGTATGCTAAAGCTTTTCTAATGTCAAGTATCATTTCCTTAGACCATGAGATTGTGCAACTCCCGGATACCGTAGGAATGCTTTGGGTGTACCAAACGTCACAACGTAACTGGGTGACTATAAAGGTGCACTACATGTATCTTCGAAAGTGTCTGTTGGGTTGGCACAAATCGAGACTGGGATTTGTCACTCCGTGTAAATGGAGAGGTATCTCTGGGCCCACTCGGTAGGACATCATCATAATGTGCACAATGTGACCAAGGGGTTGATCATGGGATGATGTGTTACGGAACGAGTAAAGAGACTTGCCGGTAACGAGATTGAACAAGGTATCGGTATACCGACGATCGAATCTCGGGCAAGTACTATACCGTTAGACAAAGGGAATTGTATACGGGATCGATTGAGTCCTTGACATCGTGGTTCATCCAATGAGATCATCGTGGAACATGTGGGAGCCAACATGGGTATCCAGATCTCGCTGTTGGTTATTGACCGGAGAACGTCTCGGTCATGTCTGCATGGTTCCCGAACCCGTAGGGTCTACACACTTAAGGTTCGATGACGCTAGGGTTATAAATGAAGTTTGTATGTGGTTACCGAATGTTGTTCGGAGTCCCGGATGAGATCCCAGATGTCACGAGGAGTTCTGGAATGGTCCGGAGGTAAAGATTTATATATGGGAAGTCATGTTTTGGTCACCGGAAAAGTTCCGGGTGCTATCGGTAATGTACCGGGACCACTGGGAGGGTCGCGGGGGTCCACCAAGTGGGGCCACCGGCCCCAGAGGGCTGCATGGGCCAAGTGCGGGAGGGGACCAGCCCCAGGCGGGCTGGTGCGCCCCCCCACGAAGGCCCAAGGCACCTAGGGCTTGGGGGAAACCCTAAAAGGGGGCTCCCCCCTTGCCTTGGGGGGGCAAGGCAACCCCCCTGGCCGCCGCCCCCTCCTCAGATTGGATCTGAGGGGGCCGGCCCCTCTCTCCTTTGCCCCTATATATATGTGGGGAGAGGGAGGGCAGCCGCACCCAAGTTCTGGCGCAGCCCTCCCCCTCTCCCAAGTGCTCCTCCTCTCCCGCGGTGCTTGGCGAAGCCCTGCAGGATTGCCACGCTCCTCCATCACCACCACGTCGTTGTGCTGCTGCTGGATGGAGTCTTCCTCAACCTCTCCCTCTCTCCTTGCTGGATCAAGGCATGGGAGACGTCATCGGGCTGTACGTGTGTTGAACGCAGAGGTACCGTCCGTTCGGCACTAGGATCTCCGGTGATTTGGATCACGAAAGGTCGAGCATGAGTCGTATAGTAGATACGATCAACATGAAGATGTTCACCGATGATGACTAGTCCGTCTCACGTGATGATCGGACACGGCCTAGTTGACTTGGATCATGTAATCACTTAGATGACTAGAGGGATGTCTATCTGAGTGGGAGTTCATAAGAAGAACTTAATTATCCTGAACATAGTCAAAAGATCTTTGCAAATTATGTCGTAAGCTCATGCTTTAGTTCCACTGTTTAGATATGTTCCTAGAGAAAATATAGTTGAAAGTTGATAGTAGCAATTATGCGGACAGTAGAAAGCTTATGTCCTTAATGCACCGCTCAGTGCGCTGAACCCCAAACGTCGTTTGTGGATGTTGCAAACATCGGACATACACGTTTTGATAACTACGTGATAGTTCAGTTAATCGGTTTAGAGTTGAGGCACCAAAGATGTTTTCGAAACGTCGCGGAACATATGAGATGTTTTCAAGGGCTGAAATTGGGATTTCAGGCTCGTGCCCACGTCAAGAGGTATAAGACCTCCGACAATTTTCTTAGCCTGCAAACTAAGGGAGAAAAGTTCAATCGTTGAGCTTGTGCTCAGATTGTCCGAGTGCAACAATCACTTGAATCGAGTGGGAGTTGATCTTCCAGATGAGATAGTGATGTTTCTCCAAAGTCATTGCCACCAAGCTGATAGAGCTTCGTGATGAACTATAACATATCAGGGATAGATATGATGATCCTTGAGGTATTCACGATGTTTGACACCGCGAAAGTAGAAATCAAGAAGGAGCATCAATTGTTGATGGTTGGTGAAACCACTAGTTTCAAGACGGGCAAGGGCATGAAGGGATACTTCATGAAATGGCAAATCAGCTGCTGCTCCAGTGAAGAAACCCAAGGTTGAACCAAACCCAAGACTAAGTGCTTCTGTGATAAGGGGAATAGTCACTAGAGCAGAATTACCCTAGATACTTGGTAGATGAGAAGGCTGGCAAGGTCGATAGAAGTATATTGGATATACATTATGTTAATGTGTACTTTACTAGTACTCCTAGTAGCACCAGGGTATTAGATACCGGTTCGGTTGCTAAGTGTTAAGTAACTCGAAATAAAAGAGCTACGGAATAAACGGAGAATAGCTAAAGGTGAGCTGACGATATGTGTTGGAAGTATTTCCAAGTTTGATGTGATCAAACATCGCACGCTCCCTCTACCATCAAGATTAGTATTAAACCTGAATAATTGTCATTTGGTGTTTGTGTTGAGCATAGACATGATTGGATTATGTCTATCGCAATATG
The DNA here is from genome assembly GCF_002162155.2 of Triticum dicoccoides. Taxonomy (NCBI): domain Eukaryota; kingdom Viridiplantae; phylum Streptophyta; class Magnoliopsida; order Poales; family Poaceae; genus Triticum; species Triticum dicoccoides. The sequence goes on from NC_041391.1 coordinate 507,339,810, forward strand.
GTTATTCATTTAAGGAGAATAATGGTTACTCTATTATTTGAATAATACCTTCAATGGTCTTGCACCTAAAGGAATGGTTTATTGAATCTCGATCATAGTAATACACATTTTCATGCCAAAAGATATAAGATAGTAATGATGGTACCACTTACTTGTGGCACTGCCATGTAAGTCATATTGGTATAAAACGCATGAAGAAGCTCCATGTTGATGGATCTTTGGACTCACTCGTTTTTGAAAAGTTTGAGACATGCGAACCATGTCTATTGGTGTATATGCATGAAGAAAATCCATGCAGATGGATCGTTTGGACTCACTTGATTTTGAATCACTTGAGATATGCAAATCATACCACATGGGCAAAATGACTGAAAAGCCTCGGTTTCAGTAAGATGGAACAAGATAGCAACTTGTTGGAAGTAACACATTTTGATGTGTGCAGTCCAATGAGTGCAGAGGCATGCAGTGAATATCGTTATGTTCTTACTTCACAGATGATTCGAGTAGATGTTGAGTATATTTACTTGATGAAACACAAGTCTGAATTATTGAATGGTTCAAGTAATTTCAGAGTGAAGTTGAAGATCATCGTGACAAGAGGATAAAATGTCTATGATATGATCATAGAGATGAGTATCTGAGTTACGAGCTTTAGCATGCAATTAAGACATTGTGGAAATTGTTTCACAATTAATACCGCCTCGAACACCATAGTGTGATGGTGTGTCCGAACATCATAGTTGCACCCTATTGGATATGGTGCGTACCATGATGTCTCTTATCGAATTACCACTATCGTTCATGGGTTAGGCATTAGAGACAACCGCACTCACTTTAGTAGGGCACCACGTAATTCCGTTGAGATGACACCTTGAGAACTATGGTTAGAGAAACCTAAGTTGTCGTTTCTTAGAAGTTTGGGGCTGCGACGCTTATGTGAAAAAGTTTCAGGTTGATAAGCTCGAACCCAAAGCGGATAAAATGCATCTTCATAGGACACCCAAAACAGTTGGGTATACCTCCTAATTCAGATCCGAAAGCAATAGGGATTGTTTCTTGAACCGGGTCCTTTCTCGAGGAAAATTTTATCTCGAAAAGTTGAGTGGGAGGATGGTGGAGACTTGATATGGTTATTGAACCATCACTACAACTAGTGTGTAGCAGGGCACAGGGAGTTGTTCCTGTGGAACGAGTAAAGAGACTTGCCGGTAACGAGATTGAACAAGGTATCGGTATACCGACGATCGAATCTCGGGCAAGTACTATACCGTTAGACAAAGGGAATTGTATACGGGATCGATTGAGTCCTTGACATCGTGGTTTATCCGATGAGATCATCGTGGAACATGTGGGAGCCAACATGGGTATCTAGATCCCACTGTTGGTTATTGACCGGAGAACGTCTCGGTCATGTCTACATGGTTCCCGAACCCGTAGGGTCTACACACTTAAGGTTCGATGACGCTAGGGTTATAAAGGAAGTTTGTATGTGGTTACCGAATGTTGTTCAGAGTCTCGGATGAGATCCTGGACGTCACGAGGAGTTCCGGAATGGTCCGGAGGTAAATATTTATATATGGGAAGTCCTGTTTTGGTCACCGGAAAAGTTCCGGGTGCTATTGGTAATGTACCGGGACCACCGGGAGGGTCCCGGGAGTCCACCAAGTGGGGCCACCGGCCCCAGAGGGCTGCATGGGCCAAGTGTGGGAGGGGACCAGCCCCTGGTGGGCTGGTGCGCCCCCCCACCAAGGCCCAAGGCGCCTAGGGCTTGGGGGAAACCCTAAAAGGGGGCGCCCCCCTTGCCTTGGGGGGCAAGGCAACCCCCCTGGCCGCCGCCCCCTCCTTAGATTGGATCTGAGGGGGCCGTCACCCCTCTCCTTTGCCCCTATATATATGTAGGGAGAGGGAGGGCAGCCGCACCCAAGTTCTGGCGCAGCCCTCCCCCTCTCCCAAGTACTCCTCCTCTCCCGCGGTGCTTGGCGAAGCCCTGCAGGATTGCCACGCTCCACCACGCCGTTGTGCTGCTGCTGGATGGAGTCTTCCTCAACCTCTCCCTCTCTCCTTGCTGGATCAAGGCATGGGAGACGTCACCGGGCTGTATGTGTGTTGAACGCGGAGGTACCGTTCGTTCGGCACTAGGATCTCCGGTGATTTGGATCACGACGAGTACGACTCCTTCAACCCCGTTCTCTTGAACGCTTCCGCTTAGCGATCTACAAGGGTATGTAGATGCACTCTCCTTGCCCTCGTTGCTGGTTTCTCCATAGTAGATCTTGGTGACACGTTGGAAATTTTTTGAATATCTGCTACGTTCCCCAACAAGTGGTTCACTATAGTGTGTTCAATCTTGCGGTGATTCATCCCGGTGACAGAAAGGGAACGTGCATATATATTATATTGTTACCACTAAGGATAAAACGATGATTTTTTTACCATACTTGGATGATAGTTTTGTTATCTACATTATGGCATCATGCTTATTGCAATGCTCTGTTTGTCATAAACTTAATACTTCAAGATGCATGTGGGATAGCGGTCTTGGGGTGGAGTATTATTTGTAAATGCAGTTTGATAATGGTCTACATGTCATAGATGTAATGTCTATATGAGATTATACCATGAATAATCATAGTAATAAATATAAGTATTGTAATTTAATCATTTCCCAACTATAATTTATTCACCACATTACACTTGTGTGCTTGGTGAGATGCCACTAGTGAGCCTATGGTCCCAGTGGTCTGCTTTACTTTACTGAAAACATCATCAAATAATAATTTAGCTTACTTTACCATTTTATTATATTTATCTATATATTGTTTCCTACCATACCATGCAATTTAATATTGTAACTATTAGGACAAGAAGCTTGACAACACTCTTGACGTGTTGGGGACAAGTGTATATTGTGTTTTGTGTGCAGGTACCCCATGACTTTGTTTGCTGAAAGAACTCTTTCTAGTTCGTTAAATCTTGGTTCTCTACTAAGTGAAATACTTATTGCTGGGTTAATTCACCCTTATAGTTGGGGTTACCCAGCCAGTCTTATGAGAGAGAAAGCATTATCATGAATAGTTTGGTTGAAAATACCAAACTTTGTGACTTTACGAGTACTAATAATGATCATTTTGATAGTACACATATTGTTCCACCAACTACTAAGGTCGAGTATTATGAAATTGGCCCAACTTTACTGAATTTAGTGTTGAAAGATTAATTCTCTGGTTCCTATAATGAAGATGTTGTCTCCCACTTGAATAAATTTTTTGAGCCATGTGATATGAAAAAAAGGAGGTACAGGATGATATTATCAGGTTAAAACATTTTTCATTTTCATTAAGAGCCAGAGCTAAAGAATTGATGTTATCTTTAAATAAGAATAGTATTAATTCATGTACTAAATTTAAAGATTATTTCATTGGTAAATAAAATCCTCCTACTAAAGTCATACAATTAAGATATCATCATACAACTAAGATATCTTATTATGAATTTCAAACAACTTGAGCATGAGCATGTAGTACAAACTTGGGAAAGAATGAAATATCCGACTAGAATTGTCCTACACATGGTTTAAATGATTAGATGGTATTGCGAACTTTCTATGTTGTACTTAATTGTATGCTGAATCTGTTATGCTCTGTCGGAGGAGGGAACTTCATGGAAACCACTTTGGGAAGATATACCAAGCTACTTGATGATATGCTGGCACATTATGCCCCATGGCATGTTGAAATAGCTCCACTTGGTAGGAAGGTAAACTGTGTTGAAGAAATCTCTTGTTTGAATGACAAAATATACATAACTATATTTGTGCTTTCTTTAAAACAAGTTCCTATAGATTCTAAAGATGTTCCTATGGCTTCTCTTGTTGAAAAAACTAAGGATGAAGTTGATTTGAATTTTATTTCAAGGAATAATTTTAACAACGATGCTTGTAGGAATAAATTTGGTAACAACTATGCTAGACCATATGCTACAAATGCTACAAATTTGGTAACAACTATGTTAATAAATTTGGTAGCAATTGTTTTAAGATATTTTGAGGGTAATATATAAGCATGGATGTAAATGAGCTGCCATTTAATACTGGAAAGATGTTACCAAATGTAATGGTACATAAGCCTTTCTTTCATTAATAAACTAAAAGTTGGGAACTTAAATTGGTACTCAATCGAGTCAATCAACATGTCGAAGGAGTGTTGTAAGTGTTGAAAATATGCTCTAGAGGCAACATTATTGTATTATTGTATTTCCATGTTTATAATTGAGAGTTTATATTCTATGCTATAACTAATATGATCATGGAATGTGCGATTTAGTGAAAAACTCATATGCACGTGTGGAATGATAAATGGTAAAATATGATCCCTAGTCTCGCCTCTAAGACTAGCTCAAGTGTTGTTGGTGATCATGTTTTCTGGATCTTAGGATATTGTTAAGTGTAACAATAGTCCTAAAACAACTTTGAGAATATAATGTTGGGAGATCGCTCATATTGAATCGACCCAAACTTGTTTGTTATACTTTGACATATAATCATCACAAGTCAATTGTTATAACACGAAGAGTTAACGTGTAATTTAGTTCCATAGACCATGAGAGCATCGTAGTGTCTTCTTACCGTCCGATGTACTTTGGGGTTGCTCAAACGTCATATGTAACATGGCGATCATAATGACAACCTACAGGTTCGTCGAAAATTTTGACAAGGGGCTAGATAGCTCAAGAGCGAGATTTGCTTCTCTGACGATGGAAAGATATTCTTAGGGCTGTCTCAGTGTAATGGCATGTATCATCATCGGGCCAGACACAGTTGACTATCTCACGGGGATGCCGGAACATGTCAACGAGAGAGAAGAACAAAACCAGTAACGAGGAGACCGGTATAGTGAGCATGATAATGACTCAAGAGGATACCGATTATCTCACCTCGGCTTTTGTGAAGTACCGCAGAGCAAACGGAATAGCACATGATGATCAAAGGTTCACTCTAATGTCTTTTGTGTACTCATTGGGATTGATATGGATGTCCATGGTTCCGCTATCGATCATTGATCGAAAATGGCTTCGTTCATATCTATTTTTTATCAAATCTACGGGGTCACAAGCTTAGGGTAATAACGATCAACTTTGTTAGTGGAGAAAGATTTATGAGGAAATATTTATGAAATATTTTGATTAAATTTGAAATAGTTTTGAGAGAAACCGGAAGGGTTTCGAGGTTTACCGGGTAATACTAGAAATTAATATATAGGTGGAAAATATTTCTGGATATGTTAAATTAATAATAAAAGGCTCTAATAATGATTATGAGGCTTTTATATTGAATTAAATATCAACTGGCATTAAAAGGCCAAGTGGTGGAAGGATATTGAGCATATGTGGCCTAATAGTAGGTGGCGCCCCCTACCTTCATGGAGAAGCTAGGGGAGGCAAAATTGGAGGAAGGTTCCCCCACCTAGGGCGTGCAAGGGGGAGGGAGACCTTCCCCCTTGTTTTGTGGCCCCTCCCGTCCCTCCGACCTATATATACTTGAGTAGTTGGGCCTTGTAGACACTAGTTTTGGAGCCTCCTCTAGTTCTTAGTTCTAGTTCTAGTTGATTCAGTTAGAGCTAGACCTAATGCTCTTTGGTCCTCATGATTAGAAGCCCAATGTGGTTATAGTCTTCTCCCTCTAATTCTTAAGCGACGATTAGCTCTGGATGGCAAAGTGCCGCCGGATCGTCAAGACCGTACGCTTGCAAACTATGGAGAGGTCGTGATTTCGGTCTTCCATTCGAGGAATCGTTCGTTAACGGTTCGAGGGACTTCAAGTACAATCTACACCGACTCGTCTTCTTCCGCTGCAACTTAGAGTTGGTAACGATATGATCTAAACTGTTATTGCAACTTCATAGTGTTCTTGGTTGATCGTAGGGCAATATTTTTTGTTTTCTACTATGTTTCCCAATAGTAAGTAGACCCACGACCTTGGTTTAGGTTGGGATGTGTAATGGGTTTATACTCACCAAATGCTCCCTCGGTGTACTTGATTGCATGGTTCCAGTTAATGCCATAAGGCCCTTGTGTAGTATCTCAAGTTTTTTATGATTAATGTTATTTGGAAAGCTTTATTCACTTCCACTTCATCCATATTGCCAGATTCTTTGGCATCAGGCATCGCCAGTATCACCTCAAGGCATGGTGCATACTTCGCTGATACATCCAAATACCATGGGAGAACTTCCTCATGTTCTCCTACACATAAACCCATATATCTTTATCAAAACAACCATGATACCTAACTATCATGGCATTTTCATAGCCACTCTGAGATACATCTCCATGCAACATTCATCATCATCCACATTACAGTACATGACTAGAGATGTGATCCTTCATTATCATTTCTTTTGAATGATTATATATAATCAACATGATATTTGTGTGGCAAGGCGTTTTTATTCAATTTCATATATGCTACGCTTGATCATTGTACATCCTGGCACACTTGCAGATGCATTAATATAGAGTTTCTACATCATGTTCGTCATATTGATTACTTGAGTTGAGTTATGAGAAAATTCAAGAAGTCTATTATTCACCATTACTAGCATAATGCTCGTGTGTTGCTATGAAGCCATGAAAATAAACAAGAAGTAACCACTAGCTTAGGAGATTGTAAAAAGATGATGGGTCTTGTGGTTGTTGCATGGTTCACGATTAAAACGAGAGCAAAAATATAACGAAAGATCATGTTTAGATCGTTGAAGAATCTTAAGCAACCATAATATTTGCTTTACAAGATTTATATTGAGATAATATTTTGAAGTTTGAAATACATGAGAATCGGCACGAGTAAGTTGAATGCACAAGATCGTGAAATTTCAATTTGTTTGCTCTCTTCTTCAATGATAGAGCTGGAAGAATTAGCTGGGCATAGAAACTAAAATCAAGACCATGATTTTTAATTTGGGTTCACATACTTGCATTTATAGTTTTTGTTTTTATAAGAGTGTTATTCTCACATTAGGGTAGTGGTGTATTTATTTATTTGGGATAGGTCTCACACCAAGTAAAAGTGACATTTGTTTATTGAACGTTGCTACTACAACATGTGAAAGAAATGCCTTTGTTTATTTATGTGGTCCCACATGTGAACTCACAACCAACTCCAATATTTATAAGTGGGAAAGATAGAGTGTTGCTTCTTTTAAGAGATCATAATGGAGAAAAAAAGAACATAAAATAAAAGAGAGGATAAGGGAAGGAGCAACACTAATATTCCTTTTTAGAATACACTAGTGGTATCACCTGGTCTTCCTAGATCTCATATAGTGCTTCAAAGTAGCAATAGCACTATTGCATTGTAACAGAGAATTCATGTACTTCATGTTTCATACAATAGTAGGAACTTTCACATTATATAACTTGGGTTTGTACTCTATCCATCCCATATTAAACATCGCTGAAATGGATGTATCTAGCATTGAAATATGTCTAGATACATCCATTCCAACGACGGCTAAATGGGACAGAGATAATATACTCTATGGTAATATATTAAAAGTCTTGATGAACTGGCAACTTGGATGCACGCCCCACTAGTCCATATGACAGAATTCATACACTCATAGCTTTAGTGCATCCATTGCATGGCAATCGCTGCTCCTTGCATTAACATCGATTATAGGACCTCTCCATTGCCTAATGATTAATTGTGTTTATGCAACACTATCTTCCTTTTGACTTCTCATAAAAATCCATCATCATTCACTTTTTCCCATAAATGATAAGTCCTAAACTCACGCTTGAGTGTTTCCTGAGTAGGTTAAGTGGCTAATGCATAAATACTATGTAGTTATTGTGCTTGGTAGGCATAGGGTTAGTTTATGATAAAATTTACATTAGACACAACGAAAGACATAAGTCAATGTTGAGTTCCCAATATCAAATTCACATTCTTTCTAAACTTATGGCAAGGAAAATGTTGAGTTAACACATTGACCAAGATAAACAAGAGGAAGTTCATTTAAGTGCTTAGTTATTTGCTTGCTTGTTATCAATTATAGACAATTACTTTGCATCATTATTCGTTTAAGTTAAACCTTTATGAGACCGTGTCAGATAATCATGTTCGTGTTAAGGTAGCATTCACAATAAAAAATTATTTGTTTTATCATCTATGTGGTCGAGGACAATCAGAGATTATACTTGGGGTTGTTGATATGTCTCAAAAGTATCTACATTTTCTTTCTATTTTCATGCTACTTTGTATTGTTATTGCGTCACTTTGGCACAATTTTATATCCGTTTATCGGATTAACCTAATTATCTAGTGCTCAGTGCTAGTTATTGCTTTTTGTATGTTTTTGGACTTTGTAGAAAAAAATTGTTTTGTGGACCAAAAATAAAATAAAAATGTTGGGCAAAGTTTCACATCAGGACGGAACGAGGAGCATCAAAGGTGGCCAGAGCCCCCTCAGGGCACCATGCAATAGGCCCATGCGACCTGGCCTTATTGATGGGGAACAAAGCATGAGAAATCAAAAAAATTCCTATGAAATACCCAAGATCTAATCTAGGAGAAGCATAGAAACGAGAGGGGAGTGTGTCCACATACCCTTGTAGACCGAAAGCGGAAGCATATATAACACGGTTGACGTAGTCGTACTCTTTGTGATCCAATCAAGATCCAACCTGATCTAGCGCCGAACAGACAACACCTCCATGTTCAGCACACGTGCGGCTCGATGACGTCTCCTCATTCTTGATCTAGCAAGCAAGATAGGAGAATTAGATGGAATCTCAACTAGCACGACGACGTGGTGGAGATGGTGGTGGTGCAATCCGGGAAGGGCTTCGCCAAACGCTGCCGGAACCAATCTGAGGAGAAAACGGAGAGTTGGGAGAGGTAGGGCTGCCGCTGGGGCATGGGATTTAGTGTGTCCAGCACCTCCCTCTCCCCCATTATTTATAGGAGGCAAGGGGGAGGCCTAGGGCACAGCCTTGACCCCTCCTCCAAGGGTGGGGGCGCCTGCCTAGGGAGGAATCCTCCCTCCCCAAGGCACCTAGGGGGTGCCTTCCCCCCTTAGGACTCTTCCCCTTTTCCTTGTTCTAGGCGCATGGGCCACTTGGGGCTGGTGCTCCTGGCCCATGTAGGCCAGGGCACATCCCCTACAGCCCAGGCGGGCCCCTGGGACAGGAGAACCACCTAGTGGACCCCCGGACCCCTTTTGGCACTCCTGGTACAATACCGATAATGCCCGAAACTTTTTCGGCGACCAAAACAGGACTTCCTATATATGAATCTTTACCTCCGGACCATTCCAGAGCTCTTCGTGATGTCTGAGATATCATCCAAGACTCTGAACAACATTCGGTTACCAATGCACATATCGCAATACTACTCTAGCGTCATCGAACGTTAAGCGTGCGGACCCTACGGGTTCGAGAATCATGTAGACATGACCGAGAATCCTCTCCGGTAAATAACCAATAGCGTAACCTGGATGCCATATTGGTTCCTATGTATTCAATGGATATCTTTATCGGTTGAACCACGATGTCAAGGATTCAGACAATCCCGTATGGAATTCCCTTTGTCCAACGATATGTTACTTGTCTGAGAATCTACCGTCGGCATCTTCATACCTAGTTCAATCTTGTTAGTGATAAGTCTCTTTACTCATTCCATAATACAAGATCCCGTGACTAAACTAATTAGTCACATGAAGCTTCTTATGATGTTGTATTTCCTAGAGGGCCCAGAGATATCTCTCCGTCAAACGGAGCAACAAATCCCATTCTCGATCCATGCAAGCCAACAGACACCTTCAGAGATACCCGTAGAGCACCTTTATGATCACCCATTTATGAAGTGATGTTTGATAGCACACAAGGCATTCCTCTGGTATCCGGGAGTGGCATGGTCTCATGGTCGAAGGAATAGATACTTGACATGAAGAAAGCTATAGCAAATAATTAAATGATCTAATGCTAAGCTTATAGTTGCGTCTGTCCATCACATCATTCTCCTAATGATATGATCCCGTTATCAAATGACAACTCATGTCCATGGTTATGAAACCTTAACCATATTTCATCAAGAAGATAGTCTAGTAGAGGCTCACCAGGGAGACGGTGTAGTTTATTATTAACACATGTATTTAAGTTTCCAATCAATATAATTCTGGCATGAATAATAAAAATTTATCATAAACAGGAAATATGATAATAACCATTTTATTATTCCCTCTAGGGCATATTTCCAACACTTAGGACATGAGGTGGGGCTGCGTGGAGCCCCTACCTAACCTCTCAATCAGTTCTCAGTTCCCATGCCTTTATATTCTACCAAAAATATCGAGGAATTTTTTTGTCATCACCACCACACATTATTCTGAGGCAATGCAATGTGGAGATCTTTTCCAGTACTTTGTTGAAGAGGGAAAACATAACTAGAGCTATCTCCATCAACCTTGCTACCACCATGTCCATGTGTGAGTAGTCCTCCTTGGACTACGGGGCCATAATAGTATCTAGATGACATCATCCCTCCCTTGCCTCTAAATACAAAGACCACATGAGCTATCCTAGATGACTGTGATCCATCTGATGCAATTATCTTTATGTTTGTTGTGTGCTAAATTGTCACTTTATGACTAGATCTATATAAGGATTTCTTTTGGATTCTTATTACTTCTTGGTTGCCTGATTTATATACATATATGCTCTCTAGTCCATTAGTATTTCGCTGGCCAGGTGATGATCTCCAAGAGGGAGTTGTATGCTAGTTGTGTTCAATCTTACAAGTAATCTATCCCAGTGACAGAAAGGGAAAACTTGTAATATGCTACTTCCACTAAGGATAAAGAGGTAGTTGCCTAGTTGTTTTGCTGGTGAACAGGAGGCAAAGAGAATATACTATTACATTATGTCACTTTGCTTAATGCAATGCTTTGTTTTCTGTCAATACTTGGAGATGTATGTTGGATAGGGGTCTCGGGTGGAATATTAGATATAGATGCAGTTGGGTAACAATTTATAGATACAAGGACGTAATACCTAAGCAATCATGATATGTATGTTCAATCATATACACTGCAATTTAATCAATGCACAACTATAATTTGTTCACCACCCCTATGCTATGTTTTCTAGAGAGATGCCACTAGCGATACCATGGTTCCCGATCCTTTATTCCTCATAATCACAACTTCGTTCACTTTATATTTTTTGTTTACATTCTGAACATTTTACTTTTGTTCTACAATACAATTTCAAACACTTGTTACAATAATTCTTGTAACTAGCAAAGCTAGTGGGATTGACAACCTCACTACACGAAGTTGGGGACCAAGAGAAAGTTTCTTAGCTGTGTACATGTACCTGTCGTTGACCCACTGTTGAGAACTCCACATATTGATAACTTTGTTCTCAATTGAGGGAAAAATACTTCGTGCTGCAAACCCTTACTCTTCAGGGCCCAACGACCTCCTACATTGGAAGCAAGAAGCAGACGACGGTCTTGGGCAATGGTGTGACAGCGAATCCTTGAGACAGGGTAGCAACTTGGTATGACCTGGGGTTGAAACCTTGAGCTGCGAGGCAGCATGCTTGTTAGCTCGGTCAACATGTCCCATCAGGGACAGTTGGGTGATATGTCAGGCCGTCGGCCCCAAAAGTGGTTGTAGTGGTTGTGCTATATGGTTAGTGCGCCTGTTCAATGTGGGCTTCATAGCTAGGTCATGTGGTATTGCAGCTCGAGGTTGAACGATTGTATGTTGGGGTGGTGGCCCTGGAAGGCGGTGTCGGCTGAACACGCAGTGACGATGGAGTGGTGGATGTCTGGGCGATGGCCCCGAGAGTTTAGCAACTTCAGAGTTTCAACTTCGTGTCATGTGGGTGACAAGGTTGCCTTCGATGTTGGTTGTCGGTATACCATTTGATGCAAGTGACAACCTTCCTAGCGGAGTGCATGCTTTATCACTTCTGCAGGAAAGTCGGTGGCTGCTACTCCCATAACAATATAATATACTAGTATATGTTTGATATGATAGGTTCCGCCCGAGTGCCCTAATTGATGTTTTGCAATACCATGCCAATTGAGGCAGTACAACAAATCCGGATTTGATGCTCCCCTCAGGTATATGATGTACTAGTTACATGCTAATTAAGAATATACTGCATATAAGATATGATGTTTTCATAATATATAAACAATAAAAACTATTGCGCTAACTACAACATATTGTTAATTATATCAGTCACATCATATTTTTTCATAATGGTTTAATTAATATGTTTTTTACTATAGAAACAAACCACATAAAATATGTGTATCGATCAACGTAGAGGCTGGGTTTTTGTCTCCTTTTCGGAGGAGAAGAGACAAACCATAGCTCTTTTTGCAAGTAAAAATAACAGTACTGTTTCGTCTAAACACACTAGTGCAGCTATTGTCCCAGTTCGTAAGGACCTTTTTAATTAGTGTCGGTTCTACAACCGACACCCAAGGGTGGGGACTAAAGATCCCGCCCCCTTTAGTGTCGGCTCGTCACGAACCGGGACCAAAGGCCCACCACGTGGCATGAGTCTGTGCCGGGGGCTTGGGCCTTTAGTCCTGGTTGGTTAAACCAATCGGGACTAAAAGGTTTATGGTTTTATGATTTGTTTTACCTTTTAATACCATTTCATTCTTTTTCATTTCAAACATATTTTACGCTACTACATATTGTACACGTTATGCGTATATATAAATAGAATTTCTCGTAGAACCGATCATATTATGATGACCAACAAGTATAGGGGATCTATCGTAGTTCTTTCGATAAGTAAGAGTGTCGAACCCAATGAGGAGTAGAAGGAAATGACAAGCGGTTTTCAGTAAGGTATTCTCTGCAAGCACTGAAATTATCTATAACAGGTAGTTTTGTGATAAGGTAATCCATAATGGGTGAAAAGTAACAGAAGTAGCTAAGGTGCAGCAAGGTGGCCTGATCCTTTTTGTAGCAAAGGAAAAGCATGGACGGACTCTTATATAAAGCAAAGTGCTCCCGAGGACACATGGGAATTTCTGTCAAGCTAGTTTTCATCATGCACATATGATTCGCGTTCGTTACTTTGATAATTTGATATGTGGGTGGACTGATGCTTGGGTGTTGTCCTTACTAGGACAAGCCTCCCACTTATAATTAACCCCTCTCGCAAGCATCTGCAACTATGAAGGAATAATTAAGGTAAACCTAACCATAGCATGAAACATGTGGATCCAAATCAGCCCCTTACGAAGCAACGCATAAACTAGGGTTTAAGCTTCTGCCACTCTAGCAACCCATCATCTACTTATTACTTCCCAATGCCTTCCCCTAGGCCCAAATCATGTTGAAGTGTCATGTAGTCGATGTTCACATAACACCACTAGAGGAGAGACAACATACATCTCATCAAAATATCGAACGAATACCACATTCACATGATTACTTATAACAAGACTTCTCCCATGTCCTCAGGAACAAATGTAACTACTCACAAAGCATATTCATGTTCATAATCAGAGGAGTATTAATAAGCATTAAGGATCTGAACATGTGATCTTCCACCGAATAAACCAACTAGCATCAACTACAAGGAGTAATCAACACTACTAGCAACCCACAGGTACCAATCTGAGGCTTTGAGACAAAGATCACATACAAAAGATGAACTAGGGTTTGAGAAGAGATGGTGCTGGTGAAGACGTTGATGGATATTGACACCCTCTCGATGAGAGGATCAATGGTGATGACGACATTGATGATTTCCCCCTCCCGGAGGGATGTTTCCTCGGCAGAACAGCTCCGCCGGAGCCCTAGATTGGTTCTGCCCAGGTTCCGCCTCAAGAGGCGGCGCTTCCTCACAAAAGCTTCTCTCTGATTTTCCAGGGAAAAAGACACCATATAGCAGAAGATGGGAGTCAGGGGCCTGCTAGAGGGCCCACGAGGCAGGGGGGCATGCCTAGGGGGTAGGGCGCGCCCTCCACCCTCATGGTTGACTAGTGGCCCCTTTGGTGCTTTCTTCGCCCAATATTTTTAATACATTCCAAAACTGATCTCCGTAAAGTTTCAGGACTTTTGGAGTTGTGCAGAATAGGTCTCTAATATTTGCTCCTATTCCAGTCCAGAATTCCAGCTGCCGGCATTCTCCCTCTTCATGTAAACCTTATAAAATAAGAGAGAAAAGGCATAAGTATTGTGATATAACGTGTAATAACAGCCCATAATGCAATATATATTGATATAAAAGCATGATGATAAATGGACGTATCAAGTCCCCCAAGCTTAGACCTCGCTTGTCCTCAAGATAAAGCCGATATCGAAAAATATGTCCACATGTTTAGAGATAGAAGTGTCGATAAAATAAAATACGAACATGAGGGCATCATGATCAACTTTAGAACAACAACATATATTGTCATATGATTTCTTATGTTAAAGTAACAATCTATTCACAACATGAAGTATGAATCAGAAACTTCATTGAAATCTAACAAACTATGATCTCAGTCATTGAAGCAATTGCAATTTATCATAACATCGGAAAGAGTCAGTATAAGAGCTTTTTCAGCAAGTCCAGATACTCAACTATCATATAGTCTTTCACAATTGCTAACACTCACGCGATACTTATGGGTACAAAGTTTTAATCGGACACAGAGAAAGATAGGGGCTTATAGTTTCACCTCCCAACCTTTTACCTCAAGGGTAATGTCAACAATAATATTTTACGAAAACCTACATCTAAGTGGATATATCCGGATCTTTCCAACACATAGTGCTTGCCAAAGGATAAAAGTGTAAAAAGGAAAGGTGAAGATCACCATGACTCTTGTATGAAGGTAGAAGGTAAAATTAAAAGATAGGCCTTCGCAGAGGGAAGCAGAGGTTGTCATGCTCTTTTATGGTTGGATGCACAAAATCTTAATGCAAAAGAACGTCACTTTATATTGCCACTTGTGATAGAGACCTTTGCAGTCCGTCGCTTTTATTTCTTCCATATCACAAGCTCGTATAAAGCTTATTTTCTTCACACTAATAGATCATACATATTTAGAGAGCATTTTTTATTGCTTGCACCGATGACGACTTACTTGAAGGATCTTACTCAATCCATAGGTAGGTATGGTGGATTTTCATGGCAAAACTGGGTTTAGGGATGTTTGGAAGCACAAGTAGTATCTCTACTTGGTGCAAAGAATTTGGCTAGCATGAGGGGGGAAGGCAAGCTCAACATGTTGGAATATCCATGACAATATAACTTATTCGGATATAAGAAAACATAACCCATTATGTCGTCTTCCTTGTCCAACGTCAACTTTTTAGCATGTCATATTTTAATGAGTGCTCACAATCACAAAAGATGTCCAAGATAGTATATTTATATGTGAAAACCTCTCTTTATTTATTACTTCCTATTAATTGCAACGATTACCAAAACTATGTTTGTCAACTCTCAACAACTTTTATTCATCATACTCTTCATATGTGAAGTCATTACTCTCCATAAGATCAATATGATCTTTTTATTTCTTTCTTTAATTCCCTCAAGATCATAGAAAGATAGCAAAGCCCTCAACTCAGAACTACTCTTTATTATATATAACTCACGGACTTGATTACATAGATAGAGATCAATACAAAACTCAAAGCTAGATCATACTAAAACTTTATTCTACTAGATCAAGATATAACCAAAAGGATCGAACTAGGAAAAACAATAAAGATGGAGATGTGATGGTGATTCGATACCAGGGCACCTCTCTCAAGCTTGGCAATTGCCAAGGGGAGTGCCCATACCCATGTATTTATGCCTCTTTCTTCGGAGGTGGTGATGTGATATTCTTGGCGATGATGCCCTTTAGGATAGATTCTCTTCCTCGAGCTTATTAACTTGCTGGTTAAGATCCATTATTTCCTTACGGAGTTTACCAATGACGGTTAAAGCTCCATTCACCCATGGATGTTTCATAGCTGCGGGAGAAAAGGCAACACTCTTTTTCATATTTTCATAAGAGAGAAATCTAGCATTAGGAGGGATGACCGAATTTGGAATTGCTGAGCTCTGAAGTTCCTCCAACATGAATCTGGCTTGGAGACGAGAGGTAACTTCTTGATCCTCCTCCATGGCATCCACCCTTTTCAAGTCGGCCTCCATCTCCTCCTCCGTTGATGGCCCAAAGTGGTCAGGTTCGTTGTTTGCTCTTGGCCCCGGTGTCGGGTGAGAGACACGACTCTCCCCGACTAACTCTTGAGAAGACATCTTGCTCTAAATCTGCTCCAGAAACACCTCAGAACAAAAAACAGAGGATTCTGTCATGGTACGGTGTGACACCCCAAAAATTTGGCCTTGTTTTAGTGTATTAAATTTTTTTCCAGGAATTAAAACTTTGGATTTCGGAGCTCCATTTTGATCTTTAAATCATTTCCTTCCCTGTTATGATGTGTTTTTCCCAAAGAGAAAACTTTTCAAATATGTTTTTGGACTTGTTTAACCTATCAAGAAAAACTTTCCTTTTATCTGTGTAACTAATTAAATAATTAAGTTGCTTGATCTTTATTTTTTTTGAAAATGGTTTTTCAAGGTTAAATGGTCATATTTGAACTACAACCATTTGATAAATTCTCTTAAAATTCCAACCAAAATTTGGAGGTGTCATGTGATGTTTTTAAATCACTATTATGCAAAAATATATTTCATTCATGAAATATTTTGAGCCCTACACTCAATTTTTCTTCTCTGGTCCAGAGTGCATTTTGCACTGCAACCCTTTTAAATATTTCTTTAAAACTTCTACCAAAATTAGGGGAGGTCAGTAGGAGCATATTATTCCACTTTGTGCAAAAATCCAGGGTTGTTCTTTGAAAATTTTGAGTGAATCAACCTCATTTCCATTCTGGACCAACTTAATGATTTGTACAGCAACCACCATTTTAGTTGCTCCTATATCCATGATTATTTCTCCTACTGGTAGTTCCCCTTGCCAAACCCTTAAGTCCAGGAGAGTGGACCCATTGGATGATTCTAAGTGCTTGCAACAATGCCATTTGTTTTCTGTCCAGAATTGAAGTTTTGTTAAACTTACACTAGCAAGTTTCTGCTTTTGGCCAACTAACCTCACCACTCTCTCTTGCATCTAAAGAGACCCCCATCTGGAGTTTTTGACCACTCCAAGACTTGTCTAAGTGCCCTTGGCATTTTGTCAAACACCTGGAGTGCATGACCAGTTTTGACATGAGTTGTGGCATTGCACCATGAACTTGCACCTCTGACCAAACCAGCATGTCCACTAGACACCCCGTTACTCCTAACCTGGGTCTGTTAATTACCAGCCTCGACCACGACCTCTAGCACGCTCTGGCATTACGTCGAGCACGTCTCGTGCACGTCCAGAGCGCGAGCAGAGCGTGCGTTTGGCACGCACGCGCACCGAGCCGACACGCTGGCCCCCACGGTTTTGGCCCACACTGCAGAGCCTCGCCACGCACTCTCTTTCTCACCACTACGCGCCAAGCCGCCCCTCACCACGCCCGACAAGCCAAGAGTTAGCCGCCGCCGCCGCCCGACAGCCTCTGCCCATGTCGGCGCCGCCAAAGCCACCTCCGCTCGCCAGCTCGCCCCTGGAGCAGTGCCCACTCGTCCGCTAGCTCCTGCCGTCATCCCCAGCCACGCCACGTTGCCCTGCAAGCTACAGAGAGGCGGTTCGCCGGAGAGCTTATCCGGCCGCCGCGGAACCGACCTCGACGGGCTATAAAAGGAGGCCCCCGAGCCTCCCCGAGCACACAGGAAGCATTAGAATGCACCCCTAGTCCTCCCGTGGCAGCCAATCGACCCGGGGAAGGCCTTCTTCCCCACCTCCGGCAACTGCAGCCGCCACCATTGCCCCGGCCAATTCGGCACCACCAGGGCCTCCCACTCTCCGTTCTCTCCACCAAGAGCACCCTCATCCTCCCGTAAACCATTCCCACTACTCGATTTTGATCGAGGACCACCGTAGCCCCAAAACCACTCTGCTCCCGAAGCTCTCCGTCCGCCGCGAAGCTCACCGCCGACGACCCCGTTCACTTCCGAGGCCGTAACACCCACCGGCGGGACCGCCTCGACCCCCTGAACCCGTGGATGACTTCGGTTTCTCGAACGGAGCCGCCAATCGCCGGCGGCGATCGCCGGAGTCCCGCCTCCGCTTGGGACAGAGAAAGAGGAGGGAGAAGACTGGTCAAACCTGACGAGTGGGCCCTCTGGACCCACTGTCAGCGACCCCGTGCCTGTCCACGTGGGAATAAGTGAAGGCGTATTTTCTCCAGTACGTTTTCCCCGCTCCGAAAGCGTATTCACCTCCGAAACGTTTTCTTTTCTGTTTTATTTTAAATAACAGATTTTGACCACAACTTTGATTGGCTATAACTTTTTAAATATAAGTCGAAATGAGTTGATTCTTTTTCCTACCTTCCTCAAATTTGGTCTAGTTTATTTTAAGATTTATTTGAAAAATTTTCAAACAACTTTTTTGTACTGTTTTTGAAATGTGTGTTAATTCAAATATATTTTTAAATAGGATTTTGGGGAGAGAGAAGAAACTTTCAAAAGTTTTGGAAAGCACCCCACCCCTCCACAACATTGAAGGCAAGCATTCTGAATCCCGGCATAATATTTTGGTGTGATCATGGATACATTTATAACACCACTGCATTTCGAAGGACTCGTTATTTCATGTGGTATGATCATATGCATGAGTGCATATTAGTGATTTCCAGGCTGTTGGAAATGAACACACTTGTGATAATATTCACCCTCATGTGCCTTGCATGCATACCGGCAGTAACCCGGGAAAACCTCAGCCTTGGGTAGGCATGAGTTTGTCGCCGGTCTCAGTCGGGACGGTTATGTCTGGTATGGCATGGTCAAGTGATATGAGGAGTGACCCTGTTGGTTGAACTATATTCGTTATACTAATCATGCAGGGAATACTTAAACCTCCTGAGTCGACCGTAGATCGAGTCTTGTGCCAGTAACCCCCATACTTGTTTCGTGCTACCACTCGTCTCTACAGCAAGTAGAGTACGGTTCAGTAAGTTGTCAACCTCTTTCTAGCACACACCGTACAGAGAGGCCATGGTGGAAGGTACCGGTTGTAGCTGGTAGGCAAGCCACCTGGTCCGGGGGCATGGGTGTTTCCGGTTGGGACCGAGAGGGGAGGCCACCCCTTAGAGCGGGCGAATATAAATTTGATCCCATGCTACGCGAGGTTGTAGCCTCCCCACTTAGAGTTGCTTAACAGGTGTCATGGGTGATTCCAGACACGTGTGAGTTAAGCTGGTGTGTGCAAGTTAGGTGTGTTTTCAATAAAAAGACCATAGACGGAATTAGTTCCGATGGACTAAAGAAATCCATTACTCGTGGGTAAAGAGTACGCCCTCTGCAGAGATTAAACCTATTCGAATAGCCGTGTCCATGGTTAAGGACTACAGTCTGGGATGGGTCAAGTATCGGTCTTAGTGTCGGTCTTCGGAGGTGAAACTGTTAACCAGAACTGGAACAACATGGATTGTGACTTGTGACTTATGATGATTATGATTATTATTATTGTTGACTAACCCGTAATATTATTGTTATTATCGAGTATCTCTGGGATGGTTCTACCTCCGGGATATTCACTATGATTGTTTATTTTAAAGCCCTTTATGTGGTGTCGCTCAGACGCCCGACTGTGGCATTTCTTTTAAAGCCCTTTATGTGGTGTCGCTCAGACGCCCGACTGTGGCATTTCTTTTAAAGCCCTTTATGTGGTGTCGCTCAGACGCCCGAATGTGGCATTTCTTTTAAAGCCCTTTATGTGGTGTCACTCAGACGCCCGACTGTGGTATTTCTTTTAAAGCCCTTTATGCGGTGTCGCTCAGACGCCCGACTGTGGCATTGCTTGTTATTTGTTTTCATAAATTTTAATACTACCATGTTATTGTATTTTTATAAATAACTTGCTTGCATGCATCAGAGTTTCATTTATCGTTTGTGACTGACGTCATGAGCATAAAATACTTTAGCACATCATTGTTATATTATACCTGTGTTCATAATGTTTGTGAGTACATTCAAAGTACTCACTGGCTTGTCCCTGGCTATTGTCTTGGCCAGATTTTCTTGCTCGGAGAGGAGCGACGCAATGTCAGCCCCGGAACCCGCACAATGGAGATAGTACCTCGCGAAGATAGGAGTTAACCTGGTCAGCTGTTCCCGTGGGAAATGGAGTCCCATAGACTCTAATGTCTCACAAACCGCTTCCGCCATCAACCACTAGAAACCATTTGTTGTACTCTCAGGCCAGAATGGTCTTGTACTACATATGTTGTATTCTGCTTGGAATTTCTGTATCCAGTTGGAGCCTCATCAGCTAACAGTAATCCTGGGGCTGATGAGCACGATGGTCTTTTTCTGGAAATTCATTACCCGGAAAAAAAAACCGGTCGTGGCCGACTTGGTATCAGAGCCAAGCTGACCATTGGCTAATCCTATCTTAGCCAGGTCAATAAACTTAGGCAAACCAACCCACTAGACTTTAGCCAAACCCCAGCCAAGCTTCTCGTGCAAGATAGCCACACAGTGACCCAACACCTTTTGTCAGTCGGTGCCCAACCTATCAACCTAACCTGTCACTCATGCGCCAGTGACCGGCCCCTAAATAGTCCTTTCCCGCAAGCGTGCGAAGGAAGACTCCGCCCCCTTTTTCCTATAAAAAGGGCATGCTAGTCCCAACACCACCGCACAGCCGCTACCCCAAACCGAGCCACAATGCCGGGACCTATAGTGCACAACGAAACCACAGCAACCAACCTTGGAGGTTTTGTGACCATCCTCGCAAACCTCACCCGTCGTGCCTACGCGTTAGAAGAGCCACCAGAATATGTTGTGTATCAAGGACCCATGAGCGGTGAAGACCGTCAATTCTGGGCCACTGTGAACATCTACGGTAGGGGTCTAGCACCCGAGCGCCCCTACAGGTTCACTGGAAGGACAACTTCCTTTGAGCCACAAGCCATCCAGCTAGCCGCTCGAGAGGCTATAGTTCATCTCAGGCACTTGTCGCCCAGAGTTAACTGTCGCTCGTTCCACTACTACCCCAGACGTGAAGGGTATGGTAGACCACCCCAAGTTGCCAACGGAGATCACGAGACGGACCCCGCATTGTTGCACCTAGTGCGCTATGTAAGTGCACTAGAGGCACTATTCAACCAGATCACTATTGATCTAATCACAGCTCGTGGAGAGCTGGTTCGTCGAGCCCCGGCGAGAGGAGAAAACGAGCCCAACGCCGACAACCCAGTCGTGCTGTTTGGACAACCGATCGAGACCCCGAGATCTGCCCCAGCCATCGGCCAAGGTGCTGCGATAACCCCAGAGGTGCTTCGTCGCATATTGGGGGCACACTCCAACGGGGTTGTGGCCAACAATCCCCGCGATGGTCATCATCACTACCCCGACCCTGCAGTTCCCCCGCCATCTCCGACTAATCCCGGCAGAGAGACACGTGGAGAAACCTCGACATCCACCAGGCGCGCCCGTTTAGACATGAACGAGGTAGACTAAGCCGTATGAGTAGCACCGAGTTTTAGTGTATCCTCGCTTTGTAATCATGCGACCGTGTATATTAACGCAGCCTGTCGTTGTGCCTCTGTTTTAATAGTAGCTTTGCATATTTGGTCAGCGCATAGCTGCATATTTTTCCGGGCACAACTACCAAAACCAACCCGACGACAACCACAGTAACACGTCTCTTTATGAGATAAGTGTATCTCTGACACTGACTCGACTTTTGGAGCTAAGCTGGCAAATTTATTACCTTTTACCACGGTAAAATGATCTGGCTCCATGGCTATATAAAGGCCACCTTGTGACCTTACCCAGCAACCCTCACTTTGTGCAGCACACTCACACTTTATCCTGTCATGCCGAGCCCCAGCATTCATCTGAGAACCCCAGATGCAACCCCAGGTAGCTTTGTCAAAATATTGTGGGATTTTACCCGCAGTACCATGGGTTCTATCCAGCCACCTCAGTACGAGCTGTTAAAATCAAGGATCACCCCATCCACCTTGGAATATTGGGCAGCAGTACACATCCCTCCCGTAGACTCCAACCAAGATCCAACGGAAGTTTCTTTGATGGGGAGATCTATGCCAACCCCACACCTGGCCATAGAAGCTGCTGCGAAAGAAGCGATTGCTCGTCTTCGATCCGCAGTACCCTATGCCCGCGAACGAGGATATTATTACTTTCCGAGCCGTGCAGCACCCAGAGAAGTAACATATTTTCCCGGTGGACGTATTGAGAGAGACCCAGTGCTGGCCAACCTTATCCAGTACATCATTGCTCAAGAGCATTTGAACCAGCGAGCGATGGATTATCTCCACAGCCTCGCAGATTTAAATCCTCAGATTGCCATCGGCAGACCACTGAGACCCGACACGGAGAGACGCATACATCGACTGGTCAATCCACTGCCTCCGATAGAAGAAGAGTGTATCCCTTTACCAGAGACATTTTATCAGGACCCCACCCAGTTACCGTTTTCATTTTAGACGTCACTACTGTATTTGTTCTTTGCAACATTTATTTATGTGTGTGACTTATGCGTGATACCCTGAGTTTGTACGACGAGTCAATTATTTGGCTTCTACTAATGTGTGTAGTTTGTGTTGTGGGTTATGCTCCTTTTAATTAACTGTTTTTTTCCCTCGCAAAATCCGGGAGTGAGATTTCTTTTCCCTGAGTTGCTACACCTGCCCTTCTCATGACATGGATTAATTAATTTCACACAGCACCACGCAGCAGACTCACAACCATAATCATTCAGACACATACACTGTTTGCAAAACCTTGCAACGGCGTTACATCCAGCTAATCACCCCCTAACAACAGTTAGCACCCGGCACACCTCCATCTACTCCTCATGATCACCACCACCGCGGAGAGCCAACACCCGAGCTGCAGCGTCGCAATACTCGTCGAAGATCATCGCGCACAGGAGCACAGAGAGCCCCAGCAGTGTCGCCAGCCCTCCCCATATCAGGATCACAAACCAGTCCGACATCGCCTCCGCCATTAGAGCCTCGCCCGAGCTTTGATAAGCAGTAATGGAGGGAGGAGGAGGAGAAGTGAGGCCAGGTGCAAGGAAGAAGAGAGAGGCACCCCGGCCGTTTTATAGCTCAAGCTCGGTGTACGGTGGGCAAAGTCCACCAACGCCACTCGTCGCCGATCACTGGTGTTCGGAGTCGAATCCGCGAGCAGTGCCGACAGCACGCTGGCCCTCGAGGTGAGTGCACGCTGCACCGGCAGCTAGCACGCCGCGCACTACCACGGTACGGCCTAGATGCCCTACGAGTTAGGCATCGCCGATGGAGAAAACGCGAGAAAGCACGTGGGAGAGAAGAGGTAGAAGGAAGAGCCAGAGGGAGAAGAGGAGACTGACAGTGGACCCCGGGTCCACCTGTCGGCTAGAGAGAGCACTCTGCTCTCGGGTACGACCAGCGTATATCTAAATTTAGGAGTTATTCTAAATTTCTATCCCGCGTAGAAATCATCCGTTTTTGTCCCGAACCGTAGACTCTTCCACGCAGCCCCAGTTTTCACACTGTGGTTTTTTTTCACCACTTATTGCCCTCTCACTGTAGCCACATCTTTATTGCGTAATTATTTTCTTAACACCGCTTATAACAAATCTCGAGGACGAGATTTTTTCTTAAGAGGGATAGTGTTGTGACACCCCAAAAATTTGGCCTTGTTTTAGTGTATTAAATTTTTTGCCAGGAATTAAAACTTTGGATTTCTGAGCTCCATTTTGATTTTTAAATCATTTCCTTCCCTGTTATGATGAGTTTTTCCCAAAGAGAAAACTTTTCAAATATGTTTTTGGACTTGTTTAACCTCTCAAGAAAAACTTTCCTTTTATCTGTGTAACTAATTAAATAATTAAGTTGCTTGATCTTTAATTTTTTTGAAAATGGTTTTTCAAGGTTAAATGTTCATATTTGAACTACAACCATTTGATAAATTCTCTTAAAATTCCAACCAAAATTTGGAGGTGTCATGTGATTTTTCTAAATCACTATTATGCAAAAATATATTTCATTCATGAAATATTTTGATCCCTACACTCAATTTTACTTCTCTGGTCCAGAGTGCATTTTGCACTGCAACCCTTTTAAATATTTCTTTAAAACTTCTACCAAAATTAGGGGAGGTTAGTAGGAGCATAGTATTCCACTTTGTGCAAAAATCCAGGGTTGTTCTTTGAAAATTTTGAGTGAATCAACCTCATTTCCATTCTGGACCAACTTAATGATTTGTACAGCAACCACCATTTTAGTTGCTCCTATATCCATGATTATTTCTCCTACTGGTAGTTCCCCTTGCCAAACCCTTAAGTCCAGGAGAGTGGACCCATTGGATGATTCTAAGTGCTTGCAACAATGCCATTTGTTTTCTGTCCAGAATTGAAGTTTTGTTAAACTTACACTAGCAAGTTTTTGCTTTTGGCCAACTAACCTCACCACTCTCTCTTGCATCTAAAGAGACCCCATCTGGAGTTTTTGACCACTCCAAGACTTGTCTAAGTGCCCTTGGCATTCTGTCAAACACCTGGAGTGCATGACCAGTTTTGACATGAGTTGTGGCATTGCACCATGAACTTGCACCTCTGACCAAACCAGCATGTCCACTAGACTCCCCGTTACTCCTAACCTGGGTCTGTTAATTACCAGCCTCGACCACGACCTCTAGCACGGAATGGCATTACGTCGAGCACGTCCCGTGCATGCCCAAAGCGCGAGCAGAGCGTGCGTTTGGCACGCACGCGCACCGAGCCGACACGCTGGCCCCCACGGTTTTGGCCCACACTGTAGAGCCTCGCCACGCACTCCCTTTCTCACCACTACGCGCCAAGCCGCCCCTCACCACGCCCGACAAGCCAAGAGCTAGCCGCCGCCGCCGCCCAACAGCCTCTGCCCATGTCGGCGCCGCCAAAGCCACCTCCGCTCGCCAGCTCGCCCCTGGAGCAGTGCCCACTCGTCCGCTAGCTCCTGCCGTCATCCCCAGCCACGCCACGTTGCCCTGCAAGCTACAGAGAGGCGGTTCGCCGGAGAGCTTATCCGGCCGCCGTGGAACCGACCTCGACGGGCTATAAAAGGAGGCCCCCGAGCCTCCCCGAGCACACAGGAAGCATTAGAATGCACCCCTAGTCCTCCCGTGGCAGCCAATCGACCCGGGGAAGGTCTTCTTCCCCACCTCCGGCAACTTCAGCCGCCACCTCTGCCCCGGCCAATTCGGCACCACCAGGGCCTCCCACTCTCCGTTCTCTCCACCAAGAGCACCCTCATCCTCCCGTAAACCATTCCCACTACTCGATTTTGATCGAGGACCACCGTAGCCCCAAAACCACTCTGCTCCCGAAGCTCTCCGTCCGCCGCGAAGCTCACTGCCGACGACCCAGTTCACTTCCGAGGCCGTAACACCCACCGGCGGGACCGCCTCAACCCCCTGAACCCGTGGATGACTTCGGTTTCTCGAACGGAGCCGCCAATCGCCGGCGGCGATCGCCGGAGTCCCGCCTCCGCTCGGGACAGAGAAAGAGGAGGGAGAAGACTGGTCAAACCTGACCAGTGGGCCCTCTGGACCCACTGTCAGCGACCCCGTGCCTGTCCACGTGGGAATAAGTGAAGGCGTATTTTCTCCAGTACGTTTTCCCCGCTCCGAAAGCGTATTCACCTCCGAAACGTTTTCTTTTCTGTTTTATTTTAAATAACAGATTTTGACCACAACTTTGACTGGCTATAACTTTTTAAATATAACTCCAAATGAGTTGATTCTTTTTCCTACCTTCCTCAAATTTGGTCTAGTTTATTTTAAGATTTATTTGAAAAAATTTCAAACAACTTTTTTGTACTGTTTTTGAAATGTGTGTTAATTCAAATATATTTTTAAATAGGATTTTGGGGAGAGAGAAGAAACTTTCAAAAGTTTTGGAAAGCACCCCACCCCTCCACAACATTGAAGGCAAGCATTCTGAATCCCGGCATAATATTTTGGTGTGATCGTGGATACATTTATAACACCACCGCATTTCGAAGGACTCGTTATTTCATGTGGTATGATCATATGCATGAGTGCATATTAGTGATTTCCAGGCTGTTGGAAATGAACACACTTGTGATAATATTCACCCTCATGTGCCTTGCATGCATACCGGCAGGAACCCGGGAAAACCTCAGCCTTGGGTAGGCATGAGTTTGTCGCCGGTCTCAGTCGGGACGGTTATGTCTGGTATGGCATGGTCAAGTGAAATGAGCAGTGACCCTGTTGGTTGAACTATATTCGTTATACTAATCATGCAGGGAATACTTAAACCTCCTGAGTCGACCGTAGATCGAGTCTTGTGCCAGTAACCCCCATACTTGTTTCGTGCTACCACTCGTCTCTACAGCAAGTAGAGTACGGTTCAGTAAGTTGTCAACCTCTTTCTAGCACACACCGTACAGAGAGGCCATGGTGGAAGGTACCGGTTGTAGCTGGTAGGCAAGCCACCTGGTCCGGGGGCATGGGTGTTTCCGGTTGGGACCGAGAGGGGAGGCCACCCCTTAGAGCGCGCGAATATAAATTTGATCCCATGCTACGCGAGGTTGTAGCCTCCCCACTTAGAGTTGCTTAACAGGTGTCGTGGGTGATTCCAGACACGTGTGAGTTAAGCTGGTGTGTGCAAGTTAGGTGTGTTTTCAACAAAAAGACCGTAGACGGAATTAGTTCCGATGGACTAAAGAAATCCGTTACTCATGGGTAAAGAGTACGCCCTCTGCAGAGATTAAACCTATTCGAATAGCCGTGTCCATGGTTAAGGACTACAGTCTGGGATGGGTCAAGTATCAGTCTTAGTGTCGGTCTTCGGAGGTGAAACTGTTAACTAGAACTGGAACAACATGGATTGTGACTTGTGACTTATGATGATTATGATTATTATTATTGTTGACTAACCCGTAATATTATTGTTATTATCGAGTATCTCTGGGATGGTTCTACCTCCGGGATATTCACTATGATTGTTTATTTTAAAGCCCTTTATGTGGTGTCGCTCAGACGCCCGACTGTGGCATTTCTTTTAAAGCCCTTTATGTGGTGTCGCTCAAACGCCCGACTGTGGCATTTCTTTTAAAGCCCTTTATGTGGTGTCGCTCAGACGCCCGAATGTGGCATTTCTTTTAAAAGCCCTTTATGTGGTGT
>NC_041391.1:507367420-507379532 GCF_002162155.2 Triticum dicoccoides
GCATTTCTTTTAAAGCCCTTTATGTGGTGTCGCTCAGACGCCCGACTGTGGCATTTCTTTTAAAGCCCTTTATGTGGTGTCGCTCAGACGCCCGAATGTGGCATTTCTTTTAAAGCCCTTTATGTGGTGTCGCTCAGACGCCCGACTGTGGCATTTCTTTTAAAGCCCTTTATGCGGTGTCGCTCAGACGCCCGACTGTGGCATTGCTTGTTATTTGTTTTCATAAATTTTAATACTACCATGTTATTGTATTTTTATAAATAACTTGCTTGCACGCATCAGAGTTTCATTTATCGTTTGTGACTGACGTCATGAGCATAAAATATTTTAGCACATCATTGTTATATTATACCTGTGTTCATAATGTTTGCGAGTACATTCAAAGTACTCACTGGCTTGTCCCTGGCTATTGTCTTGGCCAGATTTTCTTGCTCGGAGAGGAGCTACGCGATGTCAGCCCCGGAACCCGCACAATGGAGATAGTACCTCGCGAAGATAGGAGTTAACCTGGTCAGCTGTTCCCGTGGGAAATGGAGTCCCATAGACACTAATGTCTCACAAACCGCTTCCACCATCAACCACTAGAAACCATTTGTTGTACTCTCAGGCCAGAATGGTCTTGTACTACATATGTTGTATTCTGCTTGGAATTTCTGTATCCAATTGGAGCCTCATCAGCTAACAGTAATCCTGGGGCTGATGAGCACGACGGTCTTTTTCTGGAAATTCATTACCCGGAAAAAAAACGGTCGTGGCATACGGTGGTCAAAATCTTCGGGATATTATATAATGAATTTTTACCGACCAAAAGAAGTATTGTGATGGAAAATAGAGTCCGGAGGGCACACGAGGTGGCCACGAGGCAGGGGGGCGCACCCAGGGGGTAGGGCGCGCTTGATACGTCTCCAACGTATCTATAATTTATGGAGTATTCATGCCATGTTTACAATAATTTTATATGGTTTTAGTATGGTTTGCATGGAACTAACCCGGACTGACGCTGTTTTCAGCAGAACTACCGTGGTGTTGTTTTTTGTGCAGAAATGAAAGTTCTCCAAACACCGTGATACTTTTTGACGATTTTTTATGGACCAGAAGAGAACCATTGCGCCAGAGCAGCACCTGGGGGTGCCCCGAGGGAGCCCCCAGGCGCGCCCTGGTGGGTTGTGCCCACCTTGGTGGCCTCTTGTACCCCTTCTTTGCCCTATAAATTCCCAAATACTTCGAAAACCCTCGGGGAGACCCTAGATCAGAAGTTCCGCCGCCGCAAGCATCTGTAGCTACCGAAAACCAATTGGGACCCCGTTCCGGCACCCTGCCGGAGGGGGAATCATCACCGATGGCCATCTTCATCATCCCGGCGGCCCCCACGATGAGGAGGGAGTAGTCCACCCTCGGGGCTGAGGGTTTGTACCAGTAGCTATGTGTTTAATCTCTCTCTCGCGCGATCTTGAGATGTCAGGATCTTGATGTACCATGGGCTTTGTTAACATAGATGGATCATATGATATTTCTCCCCTCTCTACACTTGTTGTGATGAATTGAGTCTTTATCCTTTGAAGTTTTGTCTTGTCGGATCTAATGTTCAAATCTGAGAACACATGATATATGTCTTGCATATGAATACCCGTGGTGACAATGGGGTATTATTTTGAACCACTTGATATATGTTATGGCATTCAACTTGCGGATTCCCGAGGTGATTTTGGGGTAATCTATGCATTGGGGTTGATGCATGTTTTTATTATATTTTCTCCGATAGAAACTTTGGGGTCTCCTTGTAGTTCTTTGTGTGGACTGAGTATTATGAATGTGAAATTGTTTGATACATATCGTATAATTAACTCATGGTACTCGCGGTGACATTGGGGTATCTAGGTGACATTAGAGTTGGTTGATATGTATCACATGGTGTTATTTTAGTACGAACTCTTGATTAGATTGATCGAAAAGAATAGTTTGCTGTTATTTTAGTACGAACTCTAGGATAGATTGATCGGAAAGAATAGCTTTGAGGTGGTTTCGTACCCTGCAAACAATTTCTATCTTTTGTTCTCCGCTAATAGGAACTCGAGAGTGATTCTTTATTGCACTTTGAGGGATAATCATATGATCCAACTATGTTAGCATTGTTGAGAGATTGCACTAGTGAAAGTATGCACCCTAGGCCTCATTTTCCATCATTGCAATACCGTTTGTGCTCTGTTTAATCATTAATACTACCTTGCTGTTTTTTATTGTTCGCACTACAAAAACTCATATCTACTATCCATACTACACTTTTATCACCATCTTTTCGCCAAACTAGTGCACCTATACAATTTGCTATTGTATTGGGTGTGTTGGGGACACAAGAGATTTCCTGTACTTGATTGCAGGGTTCTTGAGAGAGACTATCTTCATCCTACACCTCCCATGGATTGATAAACCTTAGGTCATCCACTTGAGGGTACTGTCCTACAAAACTCTGCGCTTGGAGGCCCAACATGTGTCTACAAGAATAAAGTTGCGTAGTAGACATCAACGCCCTCCACCCTCGTGGATGCCTCGTGTCTCTTTCGAACTACTTTTAATTTTCCTAAATTTTTAAATATTCCAAAACAAAGAAAAAATGCTATTAAAACAGTTTTGGAGTCGGTTTACTTATCATACCACATACTTATTCCTTTTCGGAGTCTGAAACATTCTGGAAAGTGTCCCTTATGTACTCCTTCGGGGTTACGGTGTTAATAACATTGGTTTCAACATTTATGGGATTACCTAAGTATAATGTTTGATTCTTTGTCCGTTGACCACCTTCGGATTTCTTCCTTCGACGTTGTTGATTTTGATGGCACCGGAACGATAGACCTCCTTGATAATGTAAGGACCTTCCCATTTAGAGAGAAGCTTTCCCGCAAAAAATCTTGAATGAGAGTTGTATAGCAAAACGTAATCGCCTACATTAAACTCACGCTTTTGTATCCTTTTGTCATGCCATTTGACTTTTTCTTTAAAGAACTTGGCATACTCATAGGCTTGGGTTCTCCATTCATAAAGCGAGCTAATGTCAAATAACCTCTTCTCGCCGGCAAGTTTGAAATCATAATTGAGCTCTTTAATAGCCCAATATGCCTTATGTTCTAGTTCGAGAGGTAAGTGACATGCCTTTCCATAAACCATTTTATATGGAGACATACCCATAGGATTTTTATAAGCGGTTCTATAAGCCCATAATGCATCATCAAGTTTCTTGGACAAATTCTTTCTAGATCTATTAACAGACTTTTGCAAAATCAATTTAATCTCTCTATTACTCAATTCTACTTGACCACTAGACCGAGGATGATATGGAGATGCAGTTCTATGATTAACATCATACTCAGCAAGCATTTTACGGAAGCACCATGAATAAAATGTGAACCACCACCAGTCATTAAATATCTAGGGACTCCAAACCTCGAAAAAATAACTTCTTTAAGCATCTTAATTGAAGTGTTATGGTCAGCACTACTAGTTGGAATAGCTTCTACCCACTTAGTAACATAATCAACATCAACTAAAATATGTGTGTACCCATTGGATTAAGGAAAAGGTCCCATATAATCAAAGCCCCAAACATCAAATGGTTCAATAACAAGTGAATAGTTCATAGGCATTTCTTGATGTCTACTAATATTACCAATTCTTTGGCATTCATCACAAGACAAGACAAACTTACGGGCATCTTTAAAAAGAGTAGGCCAATAAAAACCGGATTGCAATACCTTATGTGCAGTTCTATCTCCAGCGTGGTGTCCTTCATAAGCCTTAGAGTGAAACTTGCGTAGGATCTATTCCTGTTCATGCTCAGGTACACAACGTCTAATAACACCATCTACTCCCTCTTTATAAAGGTGTGGGTCATCCCAAAATTAATGTCCTAAATCATAGAAAAACTTTTTCTTTTGCTGGTATGTGAAACTAGGTGGTATAAATTTAGCAACAATGCAATTATCATAATCAGCATACCATGGAGCAGTACGAGAAGCATTTATGACAGCTAATTGTTCATTAGGAAAGCTATCATCAATAGGTAGTGGGTCATCAAGAACATTTTCTAACCTAGACAAGTTGTCTGCAACGGGGTTCTTAGCTCCCTTTCTATCAATAATATGCAAATCAAATTCTTGTAGCAAGAAAAACCCACCTAATAAGCCTAGGTTTAGCATCTTTCTTTTCCATAAGATATTTAATAGCAGCACGATCAGTGTGAACAGTTACTTTGGAATCAACAATATAAAGTCTGAACTTATCACAAGCAAATACAACTGCTAAAAATTCTTTTTCTGTAGTATCATAATTTCTCTGGGCATTGTCTAGAGTTTTACTAGCATATTGGATAACAATTAATTTATTATCAACTCTTTGTTCTAGAACAACACCACCAGCATAATCACTAGCATCACACATAATTTCAACGGGTAAATTACAATCAGGTGGCTGAACAATAGGTGCAGAAATCAAGGCCTTCTTAAGTATTTCAAATGCTTCTACAGAATCATCATAAAAAACAAAAGGAATTTATTTTTGCAAGAGATTAGTGAGAGGCCTAGAAATTTTAGAGAAGTCTTTAATAAACCTCCAATTGAAACCAACATGAGCAAGGAAACTTCGTATACCTCTGATATCTTTAGGACACGGCAATACCTCTTTCAGAAATTTTATGCCCCAAGACAATACCTTCATTAACCATAAAGTGGCACTTCTCCCAATTCAAGCAAGATTAGTTTTTTCGCATCTCTGCAAAATTCGATCAAGGTTGCTTAAGCAATCATCAAAAGAAGTTTCGTAGACGGAGAAATCATCCATGAAAACCTCAACAATCTTTTCACAAAAGTCAGAGAATATAGCAGTCATACACTTTGAAAGGTAGCAGGTGCATTGCATAAACCAAAAGGCATATGTCTATAAGCAAAAGTACTAAAAGGGCAAGTAAAAGTGGTCTTTTCCTGATCCTCTTTCAACATAGGTATTTAAGAGAAACCAGAATAACCATCTAGAAAGCAAAAATGTGTATGCTTGGATAGTCTTTCTAGCATTTGATCAATAAAATGTAGAGGGTAATGATCTTTTCTAGTGGCTTTATTTAATTTGCAGAAATTAATTACCATTCTATAACCTATAACAGTTCTTTGTGGGATCAATTCATTTTATCATTAGGAACAACAGTAATACCTCCCTTCTTAGGGACACAATGAACGGGCCTTACCCACTGACTATCAGCAATAGGCTAAATTATACCTGCCTCCAGAAGCTTTAGTATTTCATTTCTTACCACTTCTTTCATCATAGGATTTAACCATCGTTGGTGACCAACAACTGGTTTAGCATCTTTCCCCAATTTTATTTTGTGCTGACATAGAGTGGGACTAATGCCCTTAAGATCATCAAGAGTGTATCCAATAGCGGCACGGTGCTTCTTCAGAGTTTTCAATAATTTCTCCTCGTCATGCTCGGAAAGGTTAGCACTAATAATAACAGGATATATCTTCTTTTCATCAAGATAAGCATATTTAAGAGTATGAGGTAATTGTTTAAGCTCAAACACAGGATCACCCTTGGGTGGAGGAGGATCTCCGAGAATTTCAACAGGCAAATTGTGTTTCAAAATAGGTCCTTGCTTAAAGAATACTTCATCTATTTCCCTTCTTTCATTCATAAACATATCATTTTCATGGTCTAGAAAATATTGTTCTAAAGGATCATTAGGAGGCACAACAATAGAAGCAAGACCAATAGTTTCTTCCTTATTAGGAAATTCTTTATCATGGGGTTGTCTACGAAATTTAGAGAAATTAAAATCATGAGACATATCCCCTATACCAACAGTAACAATATTTTTCTCGCAGTCTATCTTAGCATTAACAGTATTCAAGAAGGGTCTACCAAATATAATGGGACAAAAGTCATCTTGTGGGGAACCAAGAACAAGAAAATCAGTAGGATATTTAATTTTTCCACACAAGACTTCAACATCTCTAACAATCCCAACTGGTGAAATAGTATCTCTATTGGCAAGCTTAATAGTAACATCAATGCCTTCTATCTCAGCAGGTGCAATATCATGCATAATTTCTTTGTATAAGGAATGAGGAATTGCACTCACACTAGCACCCATATCACATAAGCCATGATAACAATGATCTCCTATTTTAACAGAAACAACAGGCATGCCAACAATAGGTCTATGTTTATCTTTAGTATCGGGTTTAGCAATTCTAGCAGCTTCATCACACAAATAAATGACATGCCCATCAATATTATCGACCAAGAGATCTTTAACCATAGCAATACTAGGTTAAACTTTAATTTGCTCAGGGGGTGTAGGTGTTCTAGTATCTCTTATGAACCACAGTTGAAGCTTTAGCATGATCTTTTATTCTAACAGGGAAAGATGATTTCTCAATATAAGCAGTAGGAACAATATGATCAACATTATAAGTAATAGTTTCTTCTTCAACTTTAATAGGTTCTACTACTTTCACTTCAATGGGAGGATGATATTTAAACCACTTCTCCTTAGGGATATCAACATGAGTAGCAAATGATTCACAAAAAGAAGCTACTATCTCAGAGTCAAGTCCATATTTAGTGCTAAATTCACGAAAAGCATCGGTATCCATAAAAGATTTAACACAACCAAACTTAGGGGTTATACCTGACTCCTTACCTTCATCGAGCTCCCAATCTTCAGAGTTGCATTTAATTCTTTCCAATAAACCCCATTTGAATTCAACTGTCTTCATCATAAAAGAACCAATACAAGAAGTGTCGAGCATGGAGCGATCAGTATGAGAAAGCCGAGCATAAAGGTTTTGCATAATATTTCTCTTGAGAGCTCATGGTTGGGGCATGAATATAACACTGACTCAAGCCTCCCCCAAGCTTGAGCGATACTTTCTCCTTCACGAAGCCAAAAATTATATATATATATATATATAATTCCAATCATGATGAACCAGATGCATAGGATAAAACTTCTGATGAAATTCCAATTTCAATCGGTTGTAGTTCCATGATCCAATATCATCACATAGCCTATACCATGTCAACGCCTTTCCCTTCAAAGATAAAAGGGAAGACCTTCTTCTTGACAACATCCTCGGGCATACCTGCAAGCTTAAATAATCGACAAACTTCATCCATAAAGATTAAGTGCATATCGGGATGTAATGTTCCATCTCCTGTATAGGGATTAGCTAGCAGTTTATCTATCATACCCAAAGGAATTTCAAAGTAAATATTTTCAGTAGGTTCAGTGGGTTGAGGAGAAACTATTGGCTCTTCTGGTAGGGGTGAGGATACCCCGAACAAGCCCCTCAAAGTATTATTTTCCATAGCAATAAGTGACAGTAAATTTCAGCACACTATATAAATGTTTCCTTACCAAATTCCACTTACCAAAGGCGCTTCACTCCCCGACAATGGCGCCAGAAAAGAGTCTTTATGACCCACAAGTATAGGGGATCTATCCTAGTCCTTTTTATAAGTAAGAGTGTCGAACCCAACGAGGAGCAGACAGAAATGACAAGCGGTTTTCAGTAAGATATTCTCTGCAAGCACTGAAATTATCGGTAACAGATAGTTTTCTGATAAGGTAATTTGTAACAGGCGACAAGTAACAAAAGTAACTAAGGTGCAGCAAGGTGGCCCAATCCTTTTTGTAGCAAAGTACAAGCCTGGACAAACTCTTATATAAAGCAAAGTACTCCCGAGGACACATGGGAATTTCTATCAAGCTAGTTTTCATCATGTGCATATGATTCGCGTTCGTTACTTTGATAATTTGATATGTGGGTGGACCGGTGCTTGGGTGTTGTACATACTTGGACAAGCCTCCCACTTATGATTAACCCCTCTCGCAAGCATCCGCTACTATGAAAGAAGAATTAAGGTAAACCTAACCATAGCATGAAACATGTGGATCCAAATCAGCCCCTTACGAAGCAACGCATAAACTAGGGTTTAAGCTTTTGTCACCCTAGCAACCAATCATCTACTTATTACTTCCCAATGCCTTCCCCTAGGCCCAAATCATGGTGAAGTGTCATGTAGTCGACGTTCAGATAATACCACTAGAGGAGAGACATCACACATCTCATCAAAATATCGAACGAATACCAAATTCAGATGATTACTTATAACAAGACTTCTCCCATGTCCTCAGGAACAAATGTAACTTCTCACAAAGCATATTTATGTTCATAATCAGAGGAGTATTAATAAGAATTAAGGATCTGAACATATGATCTTCCACCGAATAAACCAACTAGCATCAACTACATGGAGTAATGAACACTACTAGCAACCCACAGGTACCAATCTGAGGCTTTGAGACAAAGATCGGATATAAAAGATGAACTAGGGTTTGAGAATAGATGGTGCCAGTGAAGACATTGATGGAGATTGACCCCCTCTCGATGAGAGGATCAATGGTGATAACGATGGCGATGATTTCCCCCTCCCGGAGGGATGTTTACCCGGCAGAACAGCTCCACCGGAGCCCTAGATTGGTTCTGCCCAGGTTCCGCCTTGAGACGGCGGCGCTTCATCCCGAAAGCTTCTCTCTGATTTTTTTCCAGGGCAAAAGACACCATATAGAAGAAGATGGGAGTCGGGGGCCTGCCAGGGGGCCCACGAGGCAGGGAGAGTGCCCAGGGGGCTAGGGCGCGCCCTCCACCCTTGTGGCTGACTGGTGGCCCTCTCTGGTGCTTTATTCGCCCAATATTTTTAATATATTCCAAAATTGATCTCTGTGAAGTTTCAGGACTTTTGGAGTTGTGCAGAATAGGCCTCTAATATTTGCTCCTTTTCCAGTCCAGAATTCCAGCTGCTGGCATCCTCCCTCTTCATGTAAACCTTATAAAATTAGAGAGGAAAGGCATACGTATTGTGATATAACATGTAATAACAACCCATAATGCAATAAATAATTATAGAAAAGCATGATGCAAAATGGACGTATCAATATATATCATTGAATTTCTCGCACGACCATTCACATACACATATATATACGATTTGGTACATACAATTTGCAGATCATTACATGGAGGCATTACAGCTTGTAATGGAATTCTCCTTTGGGATCTATGACCCGGTCAAGCAAAAACCCCGCTATTTCCTCTTGAATCGCTCATACACGATCCTCTGGTAGGAGCTGATCCCGCATCTCCCTCATTTTTAAAGAAGGAGATCAGTGTGCATGTATTAGTTGTGTGTGCATATATTAGATAATGATGTAAAATTGTGAATAGTGTTCTGGCAAAACGTACCCATTGGAGTCTATCATTTCTGCTCCTTTCGGACGTCATCATGCGAATGTTCTTGCAAATGTAGTATGCACATAAATTAGTCCCTGACGACTGCTTTAGGGCCTTTACGAGAATAGAATTCAATCAGATAATAATTAATCAAGCATGATAATGGTATTCAAACTAGAATTAAAGAGATGCGCAGACATAGCTAGTAGTACTTAATTACCTTGGGTCACATTCATTTCAGTTGTTGTTTCCATTGGCCTTCAACCTGTTTGATGAACTTTTGCCAAGCCCTGCCCGCCGGCAAAGAAAATGAATAAAGGAGTTATTAATTAGTTGATATCAGGAAATGAACTAAAGAGGCCGACATATAGTTTGATAATGATTGAAATTACATGTTGACCATCCCCTTCACGATTTAGTAGTCATTAACCTCTTTAAGTAGTGAGTCCAGTACTTGAACTTTTCCCTCGTCAACTTCAATTATTAGTAGGATCTAGTGAAAACTGCATGCGCACACGTTTGTATAATTAAGCGGGCATATGCATAACTCATCAACTACACTTATTAACATCTAGTAAGAAAAAACAGAATTTGTAGTACAAGACAATGTCACTCACTCGAAGTTGTAAGGAAGTAGTATTTCTGGTTGGCTATTTAGTCGCACCAAGAACTCTAGAAAGCTTTTCTCTGTGTCTTTTTGATCCCATTCATGTGACCATGTCTCTTGATTAATGGTATTTGGGTCAATGAACCCAATGCCATAGCGTCCAGCTCTTTTCATTTCATACATCTTCATTCTGCATAATACCACAGAAAAGAATATATAGTGAGCATAATTACAGGTAATGAATAAGCACTACAGCTAGTTAGAGACTTAAATTACAGAAAGAAATCACTTATAGACAATAGCAATTGGCGATAGTTTTGTCGAGTTCGTCTTGATTGAGTAACTGAAAAATTTCTTCAAACTCAACCCAGAACTCTTTTTTATGGTAGTAATACTCTGCCTCGACGTTCACCACGAGGGGCTCTCGATTGGTAGTCTTCGCTTCTCTCTGGTACCATTGATGCAATTCATACATTCTCGTTGATAGAACCGGAACCTGCTCAGGCTTGGCCATAGGTTGGTCGCGGACATATTTCCATTCACGTGTAATCCAGTCATCAGGCTGCTCCGGGTGTTTGAAGCGTAGAATATTCTTGTGTTCCTTGATATATAGAGCCACCAAGGAGCAATTTTGTAGAATTGTGTAGTGTGCTTCAGTGAGAGAATGCCCGTCCATACATATTATTGTTTCAGTCCTAGAGTGCCTTTTCCACCCAGTCTGGCCTCATGCCGCGATTCAGGAACACCAATCGGCTTAACGTTAGGAATAAAGTCAACACAAAACTCAATGACCTCCTAATTTTCATGGCCCTTGGAGATGCTTCCTTTTGGCCTAGCATGGTTATGAACATATTTCTTTAAGACTCCCATGAATCTTCAAAGGAAACATATTGTGTAGAAATACAGGACCCAGAATGGCAATCTCTTCGTCTAGGTGAACTAGGACGTGCGTCATCATATTGAAGAAGGATAGTGGGAACACCAACTCGAAACTGACAAGACATTGCGCCAAATCATTCTCTAACTTTGGGATAAATTTTTGGATCGATTACCTTCTAAGAGATTGCATTGAGGAATGCACATAGCTTCACAATGGCTAATCGAACATTTTCCGATAGAAGCCCCCTCAATGCAACCGGAAGCAGTTGCGCCATAATCACGTGGCAGTCATGAGACTTTAGGTTCTAAAACTTTTTCTCTGCCATATTTATTATTCCCTTTATATTCCACGAGAAGTCAGACCAGACCTTCATACTGAGCAGGAATTCAAAGAAGATTTATTTCTCTTCTTTGGTAAGAGCGTAGCTGGCACGACCTTGATGTATGTCATCTCCGTTCATACATTGTTGGTCCTCCCGTACCTCTGGTGTATCTTTTGTCTTCCCATACACCCCCAATAAGTCTAGCAGGTTCACGCAAAGATTCTTCGCCACGTGCATCACGTCGATTGCAGAGCGGACCTCTAGGTCTTTCCAATCGGATAGGTCCCAAAATATAGATTTCTTCTTCCACATGGGTGCGCGTCCGTCAGCGTCATTCAGAACAGATTTGTAACGCCCCGGATCCGATGCGCCAGGTGTCTGCCAGTTATTCGTCGTTGTTGCCATGTCATTTGCTTGCGTGTTGCATTTTGCCATGTCATCATGTGCATTTCATTTTGCATACGTGTTCGTCTCATGCATCCGAGCCTTTTCCCCGTTGTCCGTTTTGCAATCCAGCGCTCTTATGCTCTCCGGCGTTCCCCTTTTCTCTCCTGTTGTGAGTGGGTGTTAAACTTTCTCGGAATGGACCGAGGCTTGCCATGTGGCCTTGGTATAGCACCGGTAGACCGCCTGTCAAGTTTCGTGCCATTTGGAGGTCGTTTGGTACTCCAACGGTTAACCGGGTAACCGCAAAAGTCTCTTTCTCTTTGCAGCCCAACACCCCTTCCAAACTGGCCCAAAACCCACCTAACTCCCCTCCACGCTCTCGGTCGTTCGATCATGATCGCGTGGCCGAAAACCGCTCCTCATTTGGACTCTCCTAGCTCCCTCTACCTATATATAAGCCCCTCCCCCGAAAATTCCGCAGTCCAAACCCCCAAAACCCTAAAAATCGTCCTCCGCCGCGCCGGACACGTCCGCGCCGCCCCGCCCATCCAATCCCACCGTGCCACGTGGCCTCTCCGCCGCCAGCCACCACGCCCCGCCGCCGCGGCCCGCCGGGCCCAGGCGCGGCCCGC